>NW_026530541.1:87500-90000 GCF_024509145.1 Vidua macroura
AGAGAGAGAGAGAGAGAGACACGGGAAAGCCACGGCGCCCTCGGCGCCGCCCCGAGAGAGACGGCGACAGAAGGCGGCGCGGGAAGGGAAGGAGGAGGGGGTCACCCCCGTCCCCCGGCGCTCGCGCCTCTCGCGCGCGCGGCAGCACGGCACGGTACCCGCGCGGTACCCACCCGCAGACAGCCGCCCGCGCGGGGGGGGAGGGCCGGGGGCGAGGCCCGCGCCTCGCCTCCCTCTCGCCCTCCTTCTCTCGGCCCTCGGCGGGGAGGGGGGGGCGCTTGCGGCGCCGCCGCCTCTCGCGCTCTCTTCTCTCTCGCTTTTCTCTCCCCGGCCGCCGCCGCCGCCGCCAGGCGGCGCGGCCCCGGCGAGGACGAGCTCCGCCCCAGCGGCTCGCTCCGGGAGCGGGGAGCTACGGAGCGCTCCCCGAGTCTGCATTTAGGGGGACGAAGGCCCTGGCGCGGCACCCGCGCCGCGCAAAACGGGCCTGCGAGGCGACCCCAGCCGCGCCGCCCGGGGCGGCCCCCGGGCGGCGATTGATCGTCAAGCGACGCTCAGACAGGCGTAGCCCGGGAGGAACCCGGGGCCGCAAGTGCGTTCGAAGTGTCGATGATCAATGTGTCCTGCAATTCACATTAATTCTCGCAGCTAGCTGCGTTCTTCATCGACGCACGAGCCGAGTGATCCACCGCTAAGAGTTGTCTGGCTTTCGGCACCGACCCCGCGCGCGCGGAGGGGCCGGGACCGCTCGCGCCGAGCGGCCCCCTTTTTTTCTCTTGCGCCGAGGACGCGCGGCCGCCGCGCGCCCGGCTTCGACCGTACCAGCACGCAACGAAGCCCAGAGGAGGAAGGAAAAAAAAGCGGGAGGAACCCGCCCAAGGCTGCCGAGGCACGGCGGAAAGGCGGGGGGGCCCGCGCCCCCGACCGCCTCCCCCCACCGCGAGGGGAGGCGCCGCCACAACCTGTGCGGCCTCGGCAGGCGGCCCAGGCGCCCGGGCTCGGCCCGGCCTCCGCGCCGAGGGCCACGCGGCACGCGCGCCGGACCGCGGGGCTGGGGGGGGGCGGGCCACGGTGGCCCGCCCGGCCTCGCTGGCACAGGGACGACGCGCCCGCCGCCTTTGCCGGGGGCGCGGCCGTCGGCCCCCGCGCGCGCGCGCGCGCGCTGCCTCCCCTCGACCGCTCCGCCGACTCGCGGAGCGCCGCCGCATTGCCGCCGACGCGGCCGGCTCTCTCCCCAGCGGCCTTAACCGCCCTCGAGGCGGCACGCGGCGACAACCGCCCCGCCGCCACGCCCCCTGCCCGGCAGGACCGCTCCCGCCGGGAAAGGCGAGCGTCTGCCGGCCGCGCCCCGCCGCCGGCGCCGGAGGCGGACGCTGCCGAGACCCGAGCCGGCGTCGCCTGCGCCCGGGGCCGGCCGGACGGCAGACCCGCCGCCCCGGCGGCCCGCACTCCCGGGACCCGTCGTCGCCGCCTCGCACCGTCGGGGCCCCCTTTCCCCGGGCTCGCGCCCGGCGGAAGGCCTACGGCGCTGAGCCGGGGGGCAACGCCCCGCTCTCCTCGCTTGCCACCTGGAGAGCGGGCGGGGAGTAGCCCCCACGGCCGCCCGCACGCCTTCCTTCGGCCCACACGCGGCCGGGGAAGGGCGACGGGGAGGCGACGGGCGGGGCCGGGCCGAGACGGCCGCCGGCGATGGCGGGCGCCTTCCGCCGACCGTCCCCCGCCGGCTGGGGGGGGGGGACACTCGCCGAGCGGCGACGCCGCCGCTCGGCACGGGGCCGCCCGCGCTCGCGGGCCTCCGGCGACGGAGGGGACCGCCGAGCGCTCGCCCCGGGGCGGGCAGGCGGTCGGAACCGGGGGACGGCCGGCGGGCCGGTGCCGCCGTGGCCTTCGAGGACAAGGCCGTCGAGGGGAAAGAGACACGGCCGCGCCGGACGCGGCGCCGCGCCTGAGACATTGGCGGCGGCGGCCGAGGAGAGCGCGCGCGCGGTTGGGCCCCGGCGGCCGCAACCCCGCGGCTGAGGAAGGGCAGAGAGCGCGCGCTCTCTGCCGGCGTCGCCCCTTTCCGGGCCAGCGGGACGGCCCCGCGGCCGAGCCGCGCGCCGCGGCCTCTCCGCCGAGGCCGGGCCGCGGAGAGGGGGGGGCAGGGCGCCCCTCCCCGGCGCGGCGCGACTACCCCCGCGCGCGCTGCGGCGCGCGGCGGGACGACGACCGCCACGGCGGGCGCGGCCGCTGGCCGCGGGACACCACCGCAGGGGATCGGCTGGGAGTAGCTCCCCACCCCTCAGTGGAGCCGCGCCACCGCCCGGCACCTGCCGCCGCTGCCCGCCGCCGCCGCCGCCGCCGCGGCGGGGCGCGCCGAGCCGCCCGAGTCTTTAAACCGCCGCCCGGCTCGGCGGCCCGCTTTCGGCCCCCCGCGGCGTTTGACGACGCCGAGGGTGAAGCCGGGGACCGCCGAGGCGCGGAGCGCTAGGTACCTGGCCCTGGGGCGAGGGAAACGACCTGC
>NW_026530541.1:95000-110000 GCF_024509145.1 Vidua macroura
GACCGAGGAAGAGCGAGGCGACGCCGCCTCGCCCACCACACGCTCCGGGGGCTCTCTGGCGGCTTCCGGTCCGTGCTCGGGCGGCCGGCCACCGCGGCCGGCCTCTGCCCCTGAAAAACTCTGCCCGCCACGCGGGTCCCCGGCTTAAGGCCGAGGAAGGGGGACGACTTCGACAACACACGCTGCTGGGCCGGGGTGCCGCCACCCCGGCTCCACAGCTCATCGGGGGACCGCCCTCACCGAGCCCCTCAAGCCAAGCGGCAACGCCGAGGCCAAGGCCGCGCGCCCCACGGCGCGTCCCCCGCCGCCCTTCCGACACGGACACACGCTGGCAACAAACAGGTCGGGAGCGGGAGAACGGGACGCCGCCACCTCGGCGGGCCCTGCTCGGGGCTCTCGGGCAAGGGCCGGGGACAGCCCCGGCCGCGTCCACCCCCGGCTGCCGGCCACCGCACCGGACCGGCAGCCGAGAAAAAAAACAAAGCACGCCCGGCCAGCGGGCCCCGGCTTAAGGCCGGGCAGAAAAGGGGCGAGGCGCCGCCGCCTCGCCCGCCAACAATTCCCCGGGGGGGGGGGGGGTGAGCGGGCGCTCCCCCCCCTCTTCACCAAGCTGGCAGCAGCCGGGCCGGAGCGGGACACGGCTTCTCTCGGCGGCCGGCGAGCGGATCGCATCGTTTTTCGGCTGGGCACGCGCCCTCTTTGCAGCGCTTCTCTCGCTCTCTCTCTGGCCTCTCTGCTTCCCTGGGTCAGGACGGGGACCGGGACGACGCCACGAGACTCGTCCCGCGTCAGCGGCACTTGCTCTGCCCTGAGGACGACCGCGCGCGCGGGCCCCCTTCGCCGCTTACGGACACAGGCACGCTGGAGGCCTGCGGGGATGCGGCCCGTCACCTCGCTCCCATAGTACGGACAGACGAGTCCCAAGCCGCAGACGCCTCCAAGAGGACCAATGGAACGCGACCGGGAAGGGGCGCCGCCGCAGGCCGGCCCCTACGATGACGTAGCCGGAGGCAGCTGAAAACAGCGACCCCTTGGTGAACTTCCGGAGCCGGCCGCGACAACAGGTCTACCCAGCTCCTGCCGAAATGCGCCTAAGTCCCGCCGGAGCGAGGTAGACCTGTTGTCCCCGGGCCGCCGGCCGGCGGCGCGGCGCCGCCCCGGACTTGGCGGCCCCGGAGCCGGGGTAGACCTGTTGTCCACGACCCCGGCCGGGAACCGGGGTAGACCTGTTGTCCCCCAACCCGGACCGGGAGCCGGGGTAGACCTGTTGTCCTCCGGTGGCCGGGGTAGACCTGTTGTCCTCCGGTGGCCGGGGTAGACCTGTTGTCCCCGGTCCGCCGGCCGGCGGCAGGGGCCCGCCACGGGCCCGGCGGCCCCGGAGCCGGGGTAGACCTGTTGTCCACGACCCCGGCCGCGAACCGGGGTAGACCTGTTGTCCCCCAACCCGGACCCGGAGCCGGGGTAGACCTGTTGTCCTCCGGTGGCCGGGGTAGACCTGTTGTCCCCGGTCCGCCGGCCGGCGGCAGGGGCCCGCCCCGGGCCCGGCGGCCCCGGAGCCGGGGTAGACCTGTTGTCCACCAGCCCCGCCGGCAGCCGGGGTAGACCTGTTGCCCTCCGCTCGCCGGGGTAGACCTGTTGTCCTCCGGTCCGCCGGGGTAGACCTGTTGTCCTCCGGTCGACGGGGTAGACCTGTTGTCCTCCGGTCGACGGGGTAGACCTGTTGTCCCGGGTCCGCCGGCCGGCGGCAGGGGGCCGCCCCGGGCCCGGCGGCCCCGGATCCGGGGTAGACCTGTTGTCCACGAGCCCCGCCGGCAGCCGGGGTAGACCTGTTGTCCTCCGCTCGCCGGGCGCCGGAGGAGGGCAGCCCGGGACCCGGCGGCCCCGGAGCCGGGGTAGACCTGTTGTCCCCGAGCCCGGGCGGGAGCCGGGGTAGACCTGTTGTCCCAGGTCCGCCGGCCGGCGGCAGGGGGCCGCCCGGGGCCCGGCGGCCCCACAGCCGGGGTAGACCTGTTGTCCACCAGCCCCGCCGGCAGCCGGGGTAGACCTGTTGCCCTTCGCTCGCCGGGGTAGACCTGTTGTCCTCCGGTCGACGGGGTAGACCTGTTGTCCCGGGTCCGCCGGCCGGCGGCAGGGGGCCGCCCCGGGCCCGGCGGCCCCGGAGCCGGGGTAGACCTGTTGTCCACCAGCCCCGCCGGCAGCCGGGGTAGACCTGTTGTCCTCCGGGAGCCGGGCGCCGGAGGAGGGCAGCCCGGGACCCGGCGGCCCCGGAGCCGGGGTAGACCTGTTGTCCCCGAGCCCGGGCGGGAGCCGGGGTAGACCTGTTGTCCCAGGTCCGCCGGCCGGCGGCAGGGGGCCGCCCGGGGCCCGGCGGCCCCACAGCCGGGGTAGACCTGTTGTCCGCGAGCCCCGCCGGCAGCCGGGGTAGACCTGTTGTCCTCCGGTCGCCGGGGTAGACCTGTTGTCCCGGGTCCGCCGGCCGGCGGCAGGGGGCCGCCCCGGGCCCGGCGGCGCCGGAGCCGGGGTAGACCTGTTGTCCACCAGCCCCGCCGGCAGCCGGGGTAGACCTGTTGTCCTCCGCTCGCCGGGCGCCGGAGGAGGGCAGCCCGGGACCCGGCGGCCCCGGAGCCGGGGTAGACCTGTTGTCCTCGAGCCCGGGCGGGAGCCGGGGTAGACCTGTTGTCCCAGGTCCGCCGGCCGGCGGCAGGGGGCCATCCGGGGCCCGGCGGCCCCGCAGCCGGGGTAGACCTGTTGTCCGCGAGCCCCGCCGGCAGCCGGGGTAGACCTGTTGTCCCCCAACCCGGACCCGGAGCCGGGGTAGACCTGTTGTCCTCCGGTCGCCGGGGTAGACCTGTTGTCCTCCGGTGGCCGGGGTAGACCTGTTGTCCCCGGTCCGCCGGCCGGCGGCAGGGGCCCGCCACGGGCCCGGCGGCCCCGGAGCCGGGGTAGACCTGTTGTCCACGAGCCCCGCCGGCAGCCGGGGTAGACCTGTTGTCCTCCGCGAGCCGGGGTAGACCTGTTGTCCACCAGCCCCGCCGGCAGCCGGGGTAGACCTGTTGTCCTCCGCTCGCCGGGCGCCGGAGGAGGGCAGCCCGGGACCCGGCGGCCCCGGAGCCGGGGTAGACCTGTTGTCCCCCAACCCGGACCCGGAGCCGGGGTAGACCTGTTGTCCTCCGGTCGCCGGGGTAGACCTGTTGTCCTCCGGTGGCCGGGGTAGACCTGTTGTCCTCCGGTCGACGGGGTAGACCTGTTGTCCCGGGTCCGCCGGCCGGCGGCAGGGGGCCGCCACGGGCCCGGCGGCCCCGGAGCCGGGGTAGACCTGTTGTCCACGAGCCCCGCCGGCAGCCGGGGTAGACCTGTTGTCCTCCGCTCGCCGGGCGCCGGAGGAGGGCAGCCCGGGACCCGGCGGCCCCGGAGCCGGGGTAGACCTGTTGTCCCCGAGCCCGGGCGGGAGCCGGGGTAGACCTGTTGTCCCCGGTCCGCCGGCCGGCGGCAGGGGGCCGCCCCGGGCCCGGCGGCCCCGGAGCCGGGGTAGACCTGTTATCCACGAGCCCCGCCGGCAGCCGGGGTAGACCTGTTGTCCTCCGGCAGCCGGGGTAGACCTGTTGTCCTCCGGTGGCCGGGGTAGACCTGTTGTCCCGGGTCCGCCGGCCGGCGGCAGGGGGCCGCCCCGGGCCCGCCGGCCCCGGAGGCGGGGTAGACCTGTTGTCCTCCGGTCGCCGGGGTAGACCTGTTGTCCCCGAGCACCGCCGGGAGGCGGGGTAGACCTGTTGTCCCCGGTCTGCCGGACGCCGGAGGAGGGCCTCCCGGGGCCCGGCGGGCCCGGAGCCGGGGTAGACCTGTTGTCCCCGAGTTCGGGCGGGAGCCGGGGTAGACCTGTTGTCCTCCGGCGGCCGCCCGCCGGCAGAGGGCCGCCCCGGGCCCGGCGGCCCCGGAGACGGGGTAGACCTGTTGTCCACCAGCCCCGCCGCCGGCCGGGGTAGACCTGTTGCCCTCCGGGAGCCGGGGTAGACCTGTTGTCCTCCGCTCGCCGGGCGCCGGCGGAGGGCCGCCCGGGGCCCGGCGGCCCCGGAGCCGGGTAGACCTGTTGTCCCCGAGCCCCGCCGAGAGCCGGGGTAGACCTGTTGTCCCCGGTCCGCCGGCCGGCGGCAGGGGGCCGCCCCGGGCCCGGCGGCCCCGGAGCCGGGGTAGACCTGTTGTCCCCGAGCACGGCCGGCAGCCGGGGTAGACCTGTTGTCCCCGGTCCGCCGGCCGGCGGCAGGGGGCCGCCCCGGGCCCGGCGGCCCCGGAGCCGGGGTAGACCTGTTGTCCCCGAGCACGGCCGGCAGCCGGGGTAGACCTGTTGTCCCCGGTCCGCCGGCCGGCGGCAGGGTTCCGCCCCGGGCCCGGCGGCCCCGAGCCGGGGTAGACCTGTTGTCCCAGAGCCCGGGCGGGAGCCGGGGTAGACCTGTTGTCCTCCGGCGGCCGCCCGCCGACAGAGGGCCGCCCCGGGCCCGGCGGCCCCGGAGCCGGGGTAGACCTGTTGTCCACCGGCCCCGCCGGCGGCCGGGGTAGACCTGTTGCCCTCCACTCGCCGGGGTAGACCTGTTGTCCCCGAGCACCGCCGGGAGCCGGGGTAGACCTGTTGTCCCCGGTCTGCCGGACGCCGGAGGAGGGCCGCCCGGGGCCCGGCGGCCCCGGAGCCGGGGTAGACCTGTTGTCCCCGAGCACGGCCGGGAGCCGGGGTAGACCTGTTGTCCTCCGGTGGCCGGGGTAGACCTGTTGTCCCAGGTCCGCCGGCCGGCGGCAGGGGGCCGCCCGGGGCCCGGCGGCCCCGGAGCCGGGGTAGACCTGTTGTCCACCAGCCCCGCCGGCAGCCGGGGTAGACCTGTTGCCCTCCGCTCGCCGGGGTAGACCTGTTGTCCTCCGGTCCGCCGGGGTAGACCTGTTGTCCTCCGGTCCGCCGGCCGGCGGCAGGGGGCCGCCCCGGGCCCGGCGGCCCCGGAGCCGGGGTAGACCTGTTGTCCACCAGCCCCGCCGGCAGCCGGGGTAGACCTGTTGTCCTCCGCTCGCCGGGCGCCGGAGGAGGGCAGCCCGGGACCCGGCGGCCCCGGAGCCGGGTTAGACCTGTTGTCCCCGAGCCCCGCCGGCAGCCGGGGTAGACCTGTTGTCACAGGCCCGCCGGCCGGCGGCAGGGGCCCGCCCCGGGCCCGGCGGCCCCGGAGCCGGGGTAGACCTGTTGTCCACCAGCCCCGCCGGCAGCCGGGGTAGACCTGTTGCCCTCCGCTCGCCGGGGTAGACCTGTTGTCCTCCGGTCCGCCGGGGTAGACCTGTTGTCCTCCGGTCGCCGGGGTAGACCTGTTGTCCTCCGGTCGACGGGGTAGACCTGTTGTCCCGGGTCCGCCGGCCGGCGGCAGGGGGCCGCCCCGGGCCCGGCGGCCCCGGAGCCGGGGTAGACCTGTTGTCCACCAGCCCCGCCGGCAGCCGGGGTAGACCTGTTGTCCTCCGCTCGCCGGGCGCCGGAGGAGGGCAGCCCGGGACCCGGCGGCCCCGGAGCCGGGGTAGACCTGTTGTCCCCGAGCCCGGGCGGGAGCCGGGGTAGACCTGTTGTCCCGGGTCCGCCGGCCGGCGGCAGGGGGCCGCCCTGGGCCCGGCGGCCCCGGAGCCGGGGTAGACCTGTTGTCCACGACCCCGGCGGGGAACCGGGGTAGACCTGTTGTCCCCCAGCCCGGACCAGGAGCCGGGGTAGACCTGTTGTCCCCGAGCCCGGACCGAAAGCCGGGGTAGACCTGTTGTCCTCCGGTCGCCGGGCTAGACCTGTTGTCCCCGAGCCCGGGCGGGAGCCGGGGTAGACCTGTTGTCCCAGGTCCGCCGGCCGGCGGCAGGGGGCCGCCCGGGGCCCGGCGGCCCCGCAGCCGGGGTAGACCTGTTGTCCGCGAGCCCCGCCGGCAGCCGGGGTAGACCTGTTGTCCCCCAACCCGGACCCGGAGCCGGGGTAGACCTGTTGTCCTCCGGTCGCCGGGGTAGACCTGTTGTCCTCCGGTGGCCGGGGTAGACCTGTTGTCCCCGGTCCGCCGGCCGGCGGCAGGGGCCCGCCACGGGCCCGGCGGCCCCGGAGCCGGGGTAGACCTGTTGTCCACCAGCCCCGCCGGCAGCCGGGGTAGACCTGTTGCCCTCCGCTCGCCGGGGTAGACCTGTTGTCCTCCGGTCCGCCGGGGTAGACCTGTTGTCCTCCGGTCGCCGGGGTAGACCTGTTGTCCTCCGGTCGACGGGGTAGACCTGTTGTCCCGGGTCCGCCGGCCGGCGGCAGGGGGCCGCCCCGGGCCCGGCGGCCCCGGAGCCGGGGTAGACCTGTTGTCCACCAGCCCCGCCGGCAGCCGGGGTAGACCTGTTGTCCTCCGCTCGCCGGGCGCCGGAGGAGGGCAGCCCGGGACCCGGCGGCCCCGGAGCCGGGGTAGACCTGTTGTCCACGAGCCCCGCCGGCAGCCGGGGTAGACCTGTTGTCCCAGGTCCGCCGGCCGGCGGCAGGGGGCCGCCCGGGGCCCGGCGGCCCCGCAGCCAGCGGTAGACCTGTTGTCCGCGAGCCCCGCCGGCAGCCGGGGTAGACCTGTTGTCCTCCGGTCGCCGGGGTAGACCTGTTGTCCTCCGGTCCGCCGGGGTAGACCTGTTGTCCTCCGGTCGCCGGGGTAGACCTGTTGTCCTCCGGTCGACGGGGTAGACCTGTTGTCCCGGGTCCGCCGGCCGGCGGCAGGGGGCCGCCCCGGGCCCGGCGGCCCCGGAGCCGGGATAGACCTGTTGTCCACCAGCCCCGCCGGCAGCCGGGGTAGACCTGTTGTCCTCCGCTCGCCGGGCGCCGGAGGAGGGCAGCCCGGGACCCGGCGGCCCCGGAGCCGGGGTAGACCTGTTGTCCACCAGCCCCGCCGGCAGCCGGGGTAGACCTGTTGCCCTCCCGCTCGCCGGGGTAGACCTGTTGTCCTCCGGTCCACCGGGGTAGACCTGTTGTCCTCCGGTCCGCCGGCCGGCGGCAGGGGGCCGCCCCGGGCCCGGCGGCCCCGGAGCCGGGGTAGACCTGTTGTCCACGAGCCCCGTCGGCAGCCGGGGTAGGCCTGTTGTCCTCCGGTGGCCGGGGTAGACCTGTTGTCCCGGGTCCGCCGGCCGGCGGCAGGGGGCCGCCCCGGGCCCGGCGGCCCCGGAGCCGGGGTAGACCAGTTGTCCACGAGCCCCGCCGGCAGCCTGGGTAGACCTGTTGTCCTCCGCTCGCCGGGCGCCGGAGGAGGGCAGCCCGGGACCCGGCGGCCCCGGAGCCGGGGTAGACCTGTTGTCCCCGAGCCCGGGCGGGAGCCGGGGTAGACCTGTTGTCCCAGGTCCGCCGGCCGGCGGCAGGGGGCCGCCCGGGGCCCGGCGGCCCCGCAGCCGGGGTAGACCTGTTGTCCCCGAACCCGGGCGGGAGCCGGGGTAGACCTGTTGTCCCCGGTCCGCCGGCCGGCGGCAGGGGGCCGCCCCTGGCCCGGCGGCCCCGGAGCCGGGGTAGACCTGTTGTCCACGAGCCCCGCCGGCAGCCGGGGTAGACCTGTTGTCCTCCGTCAGCCGGGGTAGACCTGTTGTCCTCCGGTCTCCGGGCGCCGGCGGAGGGCCGCCCGGGGCCCGGCGGCCCCGGAGCCGGGGTAGACCTGTTGTCCCCGAGCCCCGCCTGGAGCCGGGGTAGACCTGTTGTCCCCGGTCCGCCGGCCGGCGGCAGGGGGCCGCCCCGGGCCCGGCGGCCCCGCACTTGGGGTAGACCTGTTGTCCCCGAGCCCGGGCGGGAGACGGGGTAGACCTGTTGTCCTCCGGCGGCCGCCCGCCGGCAGAGGGCCGCCCCGGGCCCGGCGGCCCCGGAGCCGGGGTAGACCTGCTGTCCACGAGCCCCGCCGGCAGCCGGGGTAGACCTGTTGCCCTCCGGGAGCCGGGGTAGACCTGTTGTCCTCCGGTCGCCGGGGTAGACCTGTTGTCCCCGAGCCCGGGCGGGAGCCGGGGTAGACCTGTTGTCCTCCGGCGGCCGCCCGCCGGCAGAGGGCTGCCCCGGGCCCGTCGGCCCCGGAGCCGGGGTAGACCTGTTGTCCTCTGGTCGCCGGGCGCCGGCGGAGGGCAGCCCGGGGCCCGGCGGCCCCGGAGCCGGGGTAGACCTGTTGTCCCCGAGCCCGGGCGGGAGCCGGGGTAGACCTGTTGTCCCCGGTCCGCCGGCCGGCGGCAGGGGGCCGCCCCGGGCCCGGCGGCCCCGGAGCCGGGGTAGACCTGTTGTCCCAGAGCCCGGGCGGGAGCCGGGGTAGACCTGTTTTCCTCCGGCGGCCGCCCGCCGGCAGAGGGCCGCCCCGGGCCCGGCGGCCCCGGAGCCGGGGTAGACCTGTTGTCCACCAGCCCCGGCGGCGGCCGGGGTAGACCTGTTGCCCTCCGGGAGCCGGGGTAGACCTGTTGTCCTCCGCTCGCCGGGCGCCGGCGGAGGGCAGCCCGGGGCCCGGCGGCCCCGGAGCCGGGGTAGACCTGCTGTCCACCAGCCCCGCCGGCAGCCGGGGTAGACCTGTTGTCCCCGGTCCGCCGGCCGGCGGCAGGGGGCCGCCCCGGGCCCGGCGGCCCCGGAGCCGGGGTAGACCTGTTGTCCACCAGCCCCGCCGGCAGCCGGGGTAGACCTGTTGTCCTCCGCTCGCCGGGCGCCGGAGGAGGGCATCCCGGGACCCGGCGGCCCCGGAGCCGGGGTAGACCTGTTGTCCCCGAGCCCGGGCGGGAGCCGGGGTAGACCTGTTGTCCCAGGTCCGCCGGCCGGCGGCAGGGGGCCGCCCGGGGCCCGGCGGCCCCGCAGCCGGGGTAGACCTGTTGTCCACGAGCCCCGCCGGCAGCCGGGGTAGACCTGTTGTCCTCCGCTCGCCGGGCGCCGGAGGAGGGCCGCCCGGGGCCCGGCGGCCTTGGAGCCGGGGTAGACCTGTTGTCCCCGAGCCCCGCCGGCAGCCGGGGTAGACCTGTTGTCACAGGCCCTCCGGCCGGCGGCAGGGGGCCGCCCCGGGCCCGGCGGCCCCGGAGCCGGGGTAGACCTGTTGTCCACCAGCCCCGCCGGCAGCCGGGGTAGACCTGTTGTCCTCCGCTCGCCGGGCGCCGGCGGAGGGCAGCCCGGGGCCCGGCGGCCCCGGAGCCGGGGTAGACCTGTTGTCCTCCTGGAGCCGGGGTAGACCTGTTGTCCTCCGCTCGCCGGGCGCCGGAGGAGGGCAGCCCGGGGCCCGGCGGCCCCGGAGCCTGGGTAGACCTGTTGTCCACGACCCCGGCGGGGAAACGGGGTAGACCTGTTGTCCCCCAGCCCGGACCAGGAGCCGGGGTAGACCTGTTGTCCCCGAGCCCCGCCGGGAGCCGGGGTAGACCTGTTGTCCCAGGTCCGCCGGCCGGCGGCAGGGGGCCGCCCCGGGCCCGGCGGCCCCGGAGCCGGGGTAGACCTGCTGTCCACCAGCCCCGCCGGCAGCCGGGGTAGACCTGTTGCCCTCCGGGAGCCGGGGTAGACCTGTTGTCCTCCGCTCGCCGGGCGCCGGCGGAGGGCAGCCCGGGGCCCGGCGGCCCCGGAGCCGGGGTAGACCTGTTGTCCCGGAGCCCCGCCGGGAGCCGGGGTAGACCTGTTGTCCCCGGTCCGCCGGCCGGCGGCAGGGGGCCGCCCCGGGCCCGGCGGCCCCGGAGCCGGGGTAGACCTGTTGTCCACGAGCCCCGCCGGCAACCGGGGTAGACCTGTTGCCCTCCGCTCGCCCGGGTAGACCTGTTGTCCTCCGGTCCGCCGGGGTAGACCTGTTGTCCTCCGGTCCGCCGGCCGGCGGCAGGGGGCCGCCCCGGGCCCGGCGGCCCCGGAGCCGGGGTCGACCTGTTGTCCACGAGCCCCGCCGGCAGCCGGGGTAGACCTGTTGTCCTCCGCTCGCCGGGCGCCGGAGGAGAGCATCCCGGGACCCGGCGGCCCCGGAGCCGGGGTAGACCTGTTGTCCCCGAGCCCGGGCGGGAGCCGTGGTAGACCTGTTGTCCCAGGTCCGCCGGCCGGCGGCAGGGGGCCGCCCGGGGCCCGGCGGCCCCGGAGCCGGGGTAGACCTGTTGTCCACGAGCCCCGCCGGCAGCCGGGGTAGACCTGTTGTCCTCCGCTCGCCGGGCGCCGGAGGAGGGCCGCCCGGGGCCCGGCGGCCCCGGAGCCGGGGTAGACCTGTTGTCCCCGAGCCCCGCCGGCAGCCGGGGTAGACCTGTTGTCACAGGCCCGCCGGCCGGCGGCAGGGGGCCGCCCCGGGCCCGGCGGCCCCGCAGCCGGGGTAGACCTGTTGTCCACGAGCCCCGCCGGCAGCTGGGGTAGACCTGTTGTCCTCCGGGAGCCGGGGTAGACCTGTTGTCCTCCGGTCGACGGGGTAGACCTGTTGTCGCGGGTCCGCCGGCCGGCGGCAGGGGGCCGCCCCGGGGCCGGCGGCCCCGGAGCCGGGGTAGACCTGTTGTCCACCAGCCCCGGCGGCGGCCGGGGTAGACCTGTTGCCCTCCGGGAGCCGGGGTAGACCTGTTGTCCTCCGCTCGCCGGGCGCCGGCAGAGGGCTGCCCCGGGCCCGTCGTCCCCGGAGCTGGGGTAGACCTGTTGTCCTCTGGTCGCCGGGCGCCGGCGGAGGGCAGCCCGGGGCCCGGCGGCCCCGGAGCCGGGGTAGACCTGTTGTCCCCGAGCCAGGGCGGGAGCCGGGGTAGACCTGTTGTCCCCGGTCCGCCGGCCGGCGGCAGGGGGCCGCCCCGGGCCCGGCGGCCCCGCAGCCGGGGTAGACCTGTTGTCCCCGAGCCCGGGCGGGAGCCGGGGTAGACCTGTTTTCCTCCGGCGGCCGCCCGCCGGCAGAGGGCCGCCCCGGGCCCGGCGGCCCCAGAGCCGGGGTAGACCTGTTGTCCACCAGCCCCCGCGGCGGCCGGGGTAGACCTGTTGCCCTCCGGGAGCCGGGGTAGACCTGTTGTCCTCCGCTCGCCGGGCGCCGGCGGAGGGCAGCCCGGGGCCCGGCGGCCCCGGAGCCGGGGTAGACCTGCTGTCCACCAGCCCCGCCGGCAGCCGGGGTAGACCTGTTGTCCCCGGTCCGCCGGCCGGCGGCAGGGGGCCGCCCCGGGCCCGGCGGCCCCGGAGCCGGGGTAGACCTGTTGTCCACGAGCCCCGCCGGCAGCCGGGGTAGACCTGTTGCCCTCCACTCGCCGGGGTAGACCTGTTGTCCTCCGGTCCGCCGGGGTAGACCTGTTCTCCTCCGGTCCGCCGGCCGGCGGCAGGGGGCCGCCCCGGGCCCGGCGGCCCCGGAGCCGGGGTAGACCTGTTGTCCACGAGCCCCGCCGGCAGCCGGGGTAGACCTGTTGTCCTCCGGGAGCCGGGCGCCGGAGGAGGGCATCCCGGGACCCGGCGGCCCCGGAGCCGGGGTAGACCTGTTGTCCACGAGCCCCGCCGGCAGCCGGGGTAGACCTGTTGTCCTCCGGTCGCCGGGGTAGACCTGTTGTCCTCCGGTCGACGGGGTAGACCTGTTGTCGCGGGTCCGCCGGCCGGCGGCAGGGGGCCGCCCCGGGACCGGCGGCCCCGGAGCCGGGGTAGACCTGTTGTCCCCGAGCCCGGGCGGGAGCCGGGGTAGACCTGTTGTCCCCGGTCCGCCGGCCGGCGGCAGGGGGCCGCCCCGGGCCCGGCGGCCCCGGAGCCGGGGTAGACCTGTTGTCCACGAGCCCCGCCGGCAGCCGGGGTAGACCTGTTGTCCTCCGTCAGCCGGGGTAGACCTGTTGTCCTCCGGTCTCCGGGCGCCGGCGGAGGGCCGCCCGGGGCCCGGCGGCCCCGGAGCCGGGGTAGACCTGTTGTCCCCGAGCCCCGCCTGGAGCCGGGGTAGACCTGTTGTCCCCGGTCCGCCGGCCGGCGGCAGGGGGCCGCCCCGGGCCCGGCGGCCCTGCAGCCGGGGTAGACCTGTTGTCCCCGAGCACGGCCGGGAGCCGGGGTAGACCTGTTGTCCCCGGTCCGCCGGCCGGCGGCAGGGGGCCGCCCCGGGCCCGGCGGCCCCGCACTTGGGGTAGACCTGTTGTCCCCGAGCCCGGGCGGGAGCCGGGGTAGACCTGTTGTCCTCCGGCGGCCGCCCGCCGGCAGAGGGCCGCCCCGGGCCCGGCGGCCCCGGAACCGGGGTAGACCTGTTGTCCACCAGCCCCGCCGGCAGCCGGGGTAGACCTGTTGTCCTCCGCTCGCCGGGCGCCGGCGGAGGGCAGCCTGGGGCCCGGCGGCCCCGGAGCCGGGGTAGACCTGTTGTCCTCCTGGAGCCGGGGTAGACCTGTTGTCCTCCGCTCGCCGGGCGCCGGAGGAGGGCAGCCCGGGGCCCGGCGGCCCCGGAGCCGGGGTAGACCTGTTGTCCACGACCCCGGCGGGGAACCGGGGTAGACCTGTTGTCCCCCAGCCCGGACCAGGAGCCGGGGTAGACCTTTTGTCCCCGAGCCCGGACCGAAAGCCGGGGTAGACCTGTTGTCCTCCGGTCGCCGGGGTAGACCTGTTGTCCCCGGTCCGCCGGCCGGCGGCAGGGGGCCGCCCGGGGCCCGGCGGCCCCGGAGCCGGGGTAGACCTGTTGTCCCCGAGCCCCGCCGGGAGCCGGGGTAGACCTGTTGTCCCAGGTCCGCCGGCCGGCGGCAGGGGGCCGCCCCGGGCCCGGCGGCCCCGCAGCCGGGGTAGACCTGCTGTCCACCAGCCCCGCCGGCAGCGGGGGAAGACCTGTTGCCCTCCGGGAGCCGGGGTAGACCTGTTGTCCTCCGGTCGCCGGGGTAGACCTGTTGTCCCCGAGCCCGGGCGGGAGCCGGGGTAGACCTGTTGTCCTCCGGCGGCCGCCCGCCGGCAGAGGGCCGCCCCGGGCCCGGCGGCCCCGGAGCCGGGGTAGACCTGTTGTCCTCTGGTCGCCGGGCGCCGGCGGAGGGCAGCCCGGGGCCCGGCGGCCCCGGAGCCGGGGTAGACATGTTGTCCCCGAGCCCGGGCGGGAGCCGGGGTAGACCTGTTGTCCCCGGTCCGCCGGCCGGCGGCAGGGGGCCGCCCCGGGCCCGGCGGCCCCGGAGCCGGGGTAGACCTGTTGTCCCCGAGCCCCGCCTGCAGCCGGGGTAGACCTGTTGTCGCCGGCCCGCCGGCCGGCGGCAGGGGGCCGCCCCGGGACCGGCGGCCCCGGAGCCGGGGTAGACCTGTTGTCCACGAGCCCCGCCGGCAGCCGGGGTAGACCTGTTGTCTTCCGCTCGCCGGGCGCCGGAGGAGGGCAGCCCGGGACCCGGCGGCCCCGGAGCCGGGGTAGACCTGTTGCGCACCAGCCCCGCCGGCGGCCGGGGTAGACCTTTTGCCCTCCCGGAGCCGGGGTAGACCTGTTGTCCTCCGCTCGCCGGGCGCCGGCGGAGGGCAGCCCGGGGCCCGGCGGCCCCGGAACCGGGGTAGACCTGTTGTCCCCGAGACCCGCCCGGGAGCCGGGGTAGACCTGTTGTCCTCCTGGAGCCGGGGTAGACCTGTTGTCCTCCGCTCGCCGGGCGCCGGAGGAGGGCAGCCCGGGGCCCGGCGGCCCCGGAGCCGGGGTAGACCTGTTGTCCACGACCCCGGCGGGGAACCGGGGTAGACCTGTTGTCCCCCAGCCCGGACCAGGAGCCGGGGTAGACCTGTTGTCCTCCGGTCGCCGGGGTAGACCTGTTGTCCCCGGTCTGCCGGCCGGTGGCAGGGGGCCGCCCGGGGCCCGGCGTCCCCGGAGCCGGGGTAGACCTGTTGTCCACGAGCCCGGCCGGGAGCCGGGGTAGACCTGTTGTCCCTGAGCCCCGCACCGGGAAGCGGGGTAGACCTGTTGTCCCCGAGCCCCGACCAGGAACCGGGGTAGACCTGTTGTCCTCGGGCCCCGCCGGGAGCCGGGGTAGACCTGTTGTCCCCCGGCCCGGAGCAGGAGCCGGGGTAGACCTGTTGTCCTTGAGCCCGGACCGAAATCCGGGGTAGACCTGTTGTCCCCGAGCCCGTAGCGGGAGCCGGGGTAGACCTGTTGTCCACGGGCCCCGCCGGGAGCCGGGGTAGACCTGTTGTCCCCGAGCCCGGGACGGGGAAACGGGGTAGACCTGTTGTCCACGAGCCCCGACCAGAAACCGGGCTGGACCTGTTGTCCCCCGGCGGCGGCCCGGCAGCCGCCAAGCCCGAGGCAGCTCCCGGCCTCCTTGCGCCCCGGAGCCGGACGGCTCGGGCGCAGCCATCCCGCCCGAGAAACCGCCCGCTTTCCAGACCCGCACCTCCTTTGGCTTTTTCCATTTGTCTTGGGTTTTTTGCTGCGGGATGCTGGTGGTGGTGAGGTAGGCTGTGGGGCTTCTGCTTTTTTTTTTTTTTTTTTTTTCTTTTTTTTTTTTTTTTTTTTGCTTTTCTTTTGGCTTTTTTGCTGGTTATCCTTTCCTTTGGTTTGGTTTGCTGTTGGGCTTCTGGCTTTTATTCCCGCCCTCCTGTTTCTTTTCTCCCTTCTTGAAAGAATGGCTCTTCTATTTCTTTCGCTCGCTGCAAGAACCTTCGCCGGAAAAGAACTTTGCTTGCCAATTTTATTGCCTTTCCTTTAGTATCCAGAGATCCCGAGCACTCCCAGAGCCAGCTGACGGGCGGCCCGTGCCCTGTGCTCGGCCTGATGACTCGCCCCAGCCTGGAAACGGCCTGCCCGCGCCCCCGCCCCCGCCGAGGACTCCAGGCGGCCCTCCCCCGCCGAACGGAACCCAGGCGGGGCCGGCGGGGGAGGCGAGGACCCGGCCGCCGGCCCCTGATGCCTCTTGGCCCGCCCCGCCCCGCCCGCCGGCGAGCGGCCGGCCGCTTTCGGGCCGCTTCTTTCACGGTCTGCAGAGGTCTTCCACCCTCGGCAGGGCTCTGGGGGGCCGCGGGGGCTCCGCTGCCGAGGCGCCCGGGTCCGGCGCCGAGCCGCCGGCCCTCGGCCCTCCTTCACACAGAAGAGAGAGAGAGAGAGAGAGAGAGAAAGAGAGAGAGAGAGAGAGAGAGAGAGAGAGGGGCAGAGTGACACGCACGCCCACTCC
>NW_026530544.1:315000-550995 GCF_024509145.1 Vidua macroura
CGGTCTTTGTCTCCAGGGACCTGTGGCCCTGAAGTGGCCGGACACCTCCAAAAATCCAAACGATCGAGGATGTGTCGCAGACCCAAGCTGCCCCCACCTCAAACCTGTGCTGCTTTGACAGTCCCAAGGGAACCCTACAAACTGACATCAGGAACCTGGGCTGGCCACTTTTCTTTCCCAGGGAAAATGGCTGAACTTTGCCTCCAGGGGCCTGTGGCCCTGAAGTGGCCGGACACCTCCAAAAATCCAAACGATCGAAGATGTGTCGCAGACCCAAGCTGCCCCCACCTCAAACCTGTGCTGCCCTGACAGTCCCAAGGGAACCCTACAAACTGACATCAGGAACCTGGGCTGGCCACTTTTCTTTCCCTGGGAAAAGGACCGGTCTTTGTGTCCAGGGGCCTGTGGCCCTGAAGTGGCCGGACACCTCCAAAAATCCAAACGATCGAGGATGTGTCGCAGACCCAAGCTGCCCCCACCTCAAACCTGTGCTGCCCTGACAGTCCCAAGGGAACCCTACAAACTGACATCAGGAACCTGGGCTGGCCACTTTTCTTTCCCAATGAAAAAGGACCGGTCTTTCTCTCCAGGGCCCTGTGGCCCTGAAGTGGCCGGACACCTCCAAAAATCCAAACGATCGAAGATGTGTCGCAGACCCAAGCTGCCCCCACCTCAAACCTGTGCTGCCCTGACAGTCCCAAGGGAACCCTACAAACTGACATAAGGAACCTGGGCTGGCCACTTTTCTTTCCCAGGGAAAAGGACCGGTCTGTGTCTCCAGGGGCCTGTGGCCCTGAGTGGCCGGACACCTCCAAAAATCCAAACGATCGAAGATGTGTCGCAGACCCAAGCTGCCCCCACCTCAAACCTGTGCTGCCCTGACAGTCCCAAGGGAACCCTACAAACTGACATCAGGAACCTGGGCTGGCCACTTTTCTTTCCCAAGGAAAAAGGCTGATCTTTGCCTCCAGGGGCCTGTGGCCCTCAACTGGCCGGACACCTCCAAAAATCCAAACGATCGAAGATGTGTCGCAGGCCCAAGCTGCCCCCACCTCAAACCTGTGCTGCCCTGACAGTCCCAAGGGAACCCTACAAACTGACCTCAGGAACCTGGGCTGGCCACTTTTCTTTGCCAAGGAAAAAGGACCGGTCTGTGTCCCCAGGGGCCTGTGGCCCTGACTGGCCGGACACCTCCAAAAATCCAAACGATCGAAGATGTGCCACAGACACAAGCTGCCCCCACCTCAAACCTGTGCTGCCCTGACAGTCCCAAGGGAACCCTACAAACTGACATCAGGAACCTGGGCTGGCCACTTTTCTTTCCCAAGGAAAAAGGACCGGTCTGTGTCTCCAGGGGCCCGTGGCCCTGAAGTGGCCAACAGCCTCCAAAAATCCAAACGATCGAAGATGTGTCGCAGACCCAAGCTGCCCCCACCTCAAACCTGTGCTGCCCTGACAGTCCCAAGGGAACCCTACAAACTGACCTCAGGAACCTGGGCTGGCCACTTTTCTTTGCCAAGGAAAAAGGACCGGTCTGTGTCTCCAGGGGCCTGTGGCCCTGAAGTGGCCGGACACCTCCAAAAATCCAAACGATCGAAGATGTGTCGCAGACCCAAGCTGCCCCCACCTCAAACCTGTGCTGCCCTGACAGTCCCAAGGGAACCCTACAAACTGACATCAGGAACCTGGGCTGGACACTTTTCTTTCCCAGGGAAAAAGCCTGATCTTTGCCTCCAGGGGCCTGTGGCCCTGAAGTGGCCGGACACCTCCAAAAATCCAAACGATCGAAGATGTGTCGCAGACCCAAGCTGCCCCCACCTCAAACCTGTGCTGCCCTGAAAGTCCCAAGGGAACCCTACAAACTGACCTCAGGAACCTGGGCTGGCCACTTTTCTTTGCCAAGGAAAATGGCTGATCTTTGCCTCCAGGGTCCTGTGGCCCTGAGTGGCCGGACACCTCCAAAAATCCAAACGATCGAAGATGTGTCGCAGACCCAAGCTGCCCCCACCGCAAACCTGTGCTGCTTTGACAGTCCCAAGGGAACCCTACAAACTGACATCAGGAACCTGGGCTGGCCACTTTTCTTTCCCAAGGAAAAGGACCGGTCTGTGTCTCCAGCGGTCTGTGGCCCTTACTGGCCGGACACCTCCAAAAATTAAAACGATCAAAGATGTGTAACAGACCCAAGCTGCCCCCAGCTCAAACCTGTGCTGCCCTGACAGTCCCAAGGGAACCCTACAAACTGACATCAGGAACCTGGGCTGGCCACATTTCTTTCCCAGGGAAAAGGACCGGTCTGTCTCTCCAGGGGCCTGTGGCCCTGAAGTGGCCGGACACCTCCAAAAATCCAAACGATCGAAGATGTGTCGCAGACCCAAGCTGCCCCCACCTCAAACCTGTGCTGCCCTGACAGTCCCAAGGGAACCCTACAAACTGACATCAGGAACCTGGGCTGGCCACTTTTCTTTCCCAAGGAAAAAGGACCGGTCTTTGTCTCCAGGGGCGCGTGGCCCTGAAGTGGCCAACAGCCTCCAAAAATCCAAACGATCGAAGATGTGTCGCAGACCCAAGCTGCCCCCAGCTCAAACCTGTGCTGCCCTGACAGTCCCAAGGGAACCCTACAAACTGACCTCAGGAACCTGGGCTGGCCACTTTTCTTTTCCAGGGAAAAGGACTGGTCTGTGTCTCCAGGGGACTGTGGCCCTGAGTGGCCGGACACCTCCAAAAATCCAAACGATCGAAGATGTGTCGCAGACCCAAGCTGCCACCACCTCAAACCTGTGCTGCCCTGACAGTCCCAAGGGAACCCTACAAACTGACATCAGGAACCTGGGCTGGCCACTTTTCTTTCCCAGGGAAAAGGACCGGTCCTTGTCTCCAGGGGCCTGTGGCCCTGAAGTGGCCGGACACCTCCAAAAATCCAAACGATCGAAGATGTGTCGCAGACCCAAGCTGCCCCCAGCTCAAACCTGTGCTGCCCTGACAGTCCCAAGGGAACCCTACAAACTGACATCAGGAACCTGGGCTGGCCACTTTTCTTTCCCAGGGAAAAAGGCTGATCTTTGCCTCCAGGGGCCTGTGGCCCTGAGTGGCCGGACACCTCCAAAAATCCAAACGATCGAAGATGTGTCGCAGACCCAAGCTGCCCCCAACTCAAACCTGTGCTGCCCTGACAGTCCCAAGGGAACCCTACAAACTGACATCAGGAACCTGGGCTGGCCACTTTTCTTTCCCAAGGAAAAAGCCTGATCTTTGCCTCCAGGGGCCTGTGGCCCTGAAGTGGCCGGACACCTCCAAAAATCCAAACGATCGAAGATGTGTCGCAGACCCAAGCTGCCCCCACCTCAAACCTGTGCTGCCCTGACAGTCCCAAGGGAACCCTACAAACTGACATCAGGAACCTGGGCTGGCCACTTTTCTCTCAAAAGTAAAAAGGACCGGTCTGTGTCCCCAGGGGCCTGTGGCCCTGACTGGCCGGACACCTCCAAAAATCCAAACGATCGAAGATGTGTCGCAGACCCAAGCTGCCCCCACCTCAAACCTGTGCTGCCCTGACAGTCCCAAGGGAACCCTACAAACTGACATCAGGAACCTGGGCTGGCCACTTTTCTTTGCCAAGGAAAAAGGCTGATCTTTGCCTCCAGGGGCCTGTGGCCCTGAGTAGCCGGACACGTCCAAAAAATCCCAACAAGCAAGGATGTGCCCTCCACTGGCACCTTTCCAAAGCATTGCACTAGATTCCAATAATACTCTGCATTTCCAGTGGTTCAGCCTGTCTGCCCCTCATCCTGACCCTTAAAATGCACTAAGGAATTCTAAAACAGCCCTTAGGAAGGTGTAACAAGGCCCTAAAAGACACCAGACAAGTCCTAAGAAGCCTTCCAAAATCCCCTAAATATTCCTAATGGTCCTGCAAAAACACTCAAGGAAACCTGCTCAGCCTCCAAAGCCTTCCTGGTGCTCTCTAGCCCACAGATGTCATCCCTACCTTTCTCCAGGGGGTCCTGTTGTCCTCTGAGGGTTCTGTCGTTGTCCTGGTGTGAGGGTCACTGCCTTGTCCTAGCGGGAGCGTTCCGGTGTGCTCTCGCTGTTAGGGTTGCTGTGTGGTGCTGCTGCTGGCAGGGCTGAAAAGGGAAAAGGCTCTTGTTAGGGGGGCTGCTTAGGCTGAGGTTAGGGCTGGGGGGAGAGGTGGTGCTCCTGTACCCTAACTTGCCTCCTAAGCTGTACCCTGTAGCCCTGATCTCCACTGCACTGTCCAGCCCTCAAGCCCTCGCCCTTTACCCCTCAACCTCTCCCTCTGCCCCCCAGCCCTCAGGCTCTGTGTGTCACCCTCGAGCCCCCCCTTTGCCCCTCAAGCCCCCTCTCAGCTGCCCCTCAGCTCCTGTGCGTCACCCTTAATCCCTCTCCTTTGCCCCTCAGCCCCCAGCTTCTCTGTGTCATGCTCCAGCTGCCCCTGCCCCCCTCAGCATCTCTCTGTCACCCACTGTCCCCTTTCCCCGTGCCTCCCTCAGCTCCCAGCCTCTGTCACCCTCAAGCCCCCACAGTGCCCCTCAGCCTCTATGTGCTGTGCCATGAAAAAACATAAAATTTCCCTAAAAACCCCTCATCTTCAAAATGTTCTAAAAGCCCCACAAAAACATAAAAATAGCCTCAGAATACCCTTAAAATACAAGAAAAATACCCTACTTTTAAAAAAACCCTAAAACACACCTAAATATCCCTAAAAAACCTTTAAGAAATCCCTCAATATTCCTAAAAGAGCTCTAAAAATACCCCAAAAATACTTAAAATGCCCTGATAAGACCCTAAAAAAACCTAAAAGTTCCCTCAAAAGACCTAAAAATACCCTAGTCCTAAGAGTCCTCCACATACCCTCAATAGACCTAAAAAAGCCCCAAGAACACCCCAAAAAAAACCCATAAAAATTCTAATTAGTAGTAAGAAAGCCATGAAAATACCCTAAAAAAATCTTTTAAAAGCCCTAAAAAAGCCCTAAAAGTATCCTAAATAGTCACAGAAAATTCCTAAAAAGCTCCTGTGAAAAAAAAACCCTAAAATATCTTTTTAAAGCCCTAAAAACCCCCTAAAAAAGTGCTCAGTCCCCAACCTCTACCAGTCACTCTCTAGCCAGCAAATATCATCCCTACCTTTTCATTAGGGTCACTGCCTGCAGCTGCTGGGAGGGTTCTGGGGCTGTCCCAGCATTAGGGTCACTGCCTGCAGCTGCTGTTGAGGAAAACTGGTGTTCTAGGGGTGTGTTTAGGGTGAGCTTAGGGTTGGGGTGAGGGCTGCTGCTGTACCCTAACCCTTCCTGGTACCCCGTGCCCTGTCCTTTGTACCCCTAACCCTCAGGGTCAGCTCTCCACCTGTCAAGTCCCCCCCTTTTTGCCCCTCAGCCCGCAATGTCTGTGTGTCACCCCAAGCCCCCCGACACTGTCCTGTGGCCCCCTAACCTCCACTGTGCACTTTCCACCCTTGTAGGGGTGGTTTTAAGGGTGGGGTTAAGGGTGCTGTGAGGGCTGGTTCACCTGTCACCCTCAGGCACCCCCCACTTTGTCCCTCAGGACAGCCCCTGCCTCTCAGCCTCCTTGTGTCACCCTCAGGTTCCCACCGCAGCCTCTCAGCGTCTCTCTGCCACCCTGGAGCCCCCCTTTTTGACTCCTAAAGACCCCTTCTGCCTCTCAGCTGCCCCCATCTTCTGTGTCACCCTCCAGCCCCCTCCCCTCAGCCCCAGGTGCCTTTGTGACACCGCGCGGCCCACAGACGCCGTCCCTGCCTGTTTTCTTTGGGTGTTGTCCTGCTGCGAGGGCCGCACTATCCCCACGAGTCCGGGCTCCCATGTCCTGCTGCAGGGACTCACACCTGGGGCATGGGAGGAGTGAGGGATGGGGCAGGGGCGGGATGGGGAGGGGTGAAGGGTGGAGAGAGACTGGGGAAGGGGTGGGCTGGAAGTACATGTAGGAGTGAGGGGTGGAGACGGGGACAGAGCAGAACAGGGCAGGGGGAAGAGGGACATTTGGAGGGGGCAGTCCACATATCCCAGACCAAAGGTGCAGCAAAATACAATTTTAGCGGACAGGGCAAAGCCAAACACCACCTGCAAATTGACATCAGGAACCAGGGCTGGCCACTTTTCTTTCCCAGGGAAAAGGGCATGTCACGGCCACAGACCCCTGGAGGCAAAGATAAACCTTTTTCCTTGGGAAAGAAAAGTGGCCAGCCCAGGTTCCTGAGGTCAGTTTGTAGGGTTCCCTTGGGACTGTCAGGGCAGCACAGGTTTGAGGTGGGGGCAGCTTGGGTCTGCGACACATCCTCGATCGTTTGGATTTGGGACGCAGCCGGCCACTGAGGGCCTAACCCTAAACCCTAAACCCAAACCCTAACCCCTAACCCTACAAGATGGTGGCACCCCTGTGGTCACATGATGGGCAGTAAAATGGCAGCACCTGTGTGGTCATGTGACAGGGAGCAAGATGGTGGCGCCCATAGGGTCACGTGATGGGGAGCAAGGTGGCGGTGTCTACATGGTGGGGGTGATGTGGGTAGTGGGTATTGTAATGTGCCAGGTGGAGCACTAATTAGGGGTTGTATAGGTATATATAAAAAAGAAGAAAAACTATATGTCCGGTGCAGCAGTAGAAAGTTTCAGGCTCCCGGGGAGTAAATTCTTTTTTTTTAAAATAATTATTAAAAGTTTGGTTTTTATTTTACTCCCAGGGAGCCTGAAACTTTCTACTGCTGCTTTTTGAAAGCTAGAAAGGGAAACAAAGTTAGAAAGGAAAAGATGGAAAGAAAGAAAAAGACAGACTTAAGAGCCCACTTAAGAGACCACTTAAGAGCCCACTTAAGAGCCCACTTAAGAGCCCACTTAAGAGCCCACTTAAGAGACCACTTAAGAGACCACTTAAGAGACCACTTAAGAGACGAAAAGAAATAGGAAAAGAATGGCAAAGAGTAAAAAATGAGAAGGGTTACAGTGAAAAAGAAAGAGGGTGAGAGTGAAAAAGAGGACAAAAGAATAGAGAAAAAAAAGAAGAGAAGCTGGAGAGAAAAAGAAATAAAGAGCAAAAGCATCAACTACAGAGAAAAATAAATAGTTAGAAATAGTGAAACAGAGAAACAGAAGACATACAGGGAAATAGAGAAGCAGAGAGAGAGAGAGTTAGAAACAGTGAGAAACAGAAACAAAGTTAGGGACGGACAGAAATGACGTGTCAGAAAGAAAACGAAGAGAAGAAGCAAAGGAAGAAATACAGTGGGGAAAAAAAAATGACTAAACCACACCAAAAAAACACAGGAGCCAAAGGGGGAAGGGGAGGGAGCGGGGGGCATCATTATTAGGGTTGATTCAAATTTATTGAATATTTTTTTTTATTTACATTCCAGCAAAACACATGGAAACGATGTATACAAATGGGAACCCTGCAAACTGACATCAGGAACCTGGGCTGGCCACTTTTCTTTCCCAGGGAAAAGGCTGATCTTTGTCTCCAGGGGCCTGTGGCCCTGAGTGGCCGGAGACCTCCAAAAATCCAAACGATCGAAGATGTGTCGCAGACCCAAGCTGCCCCCACCTCAAACCTGTGCTGCCCTGACAGTCCCAAGGGAACCCTACAAACTGACATCAGGAACCTGGGCTGGCCACTTTTCTTTCCCAGGGAAAAAGGACCGGTCTGTGTCTCCAGGGGCCTGTGGCCCTGAAGTGTCCGGACACCTCCAAAAATCCAAACGATCGAGGATGTGTCACAGACCCAAGCTGCCCCCACCTCAAACCTGTGCTGCCCTGACAGTCCCAAGGGAACCCTACAAACTGACATCAGGAACCTGGGCTGGCCACTTTTCTTTCCCAGGGAAAAAGGCTGAATTTTGCCTCCAGGGGCCTGTGGCCCTGAAGTGGCCGGACACCTCCAAAAATCCAAACGATCGAAGATGTGTCGCAGACCCAAGCTGCCCCCACCTCAAACCTGTGCTGCCCTGACAGTCCCAAGGGAACCCTACAAACTGACCTCAGGAACCTGGGCTGGCCACTTTTCTTTCCCAAGAAAAATGGCTGATCTTTGTATCCAGGGGCCTGTGGCCCTGAGTGGCCGGACACCTCCAAAAATCCAAACGATCGAGGATGTGTCGCAGACCCAAGCTGCCCCCAGCTCAAACCTGTGCTGCCCTGACAGTCCCAAGGGAACCCTACAAACTGACATCAGGAACCTGGGCTGGCCACTTTTCTTTCCCAGGGAAAAAGGCTGAATTTTGCCTCCAGGGGCCTGTGGCCCTGAAGTGGCCGGACACCTCCAAAAATCCAAACGATCGAAGATGTGTCGCAGACCCAAGCTGCCCCCAGCTCAAACCTGTGCTGCCCTGACAGTCCCAAGGGAACCCTACAAACTGACATCAGGAACCTGGGCTGGCCACTTTTCTTTCCCAGGGAAAAGGACCGGTCTCTGTCTCCAGGGGCCTGTGGCCCTGAAGTGGCCGGAGACCTCCAAAAATCCAAACGATCGAAGATGTGTCGCAGACCCAAGCTGCCCCCACCTCAAACCTGTGCTGCCCTGACAGTCCCAAGGGAACCCTACAAACTGACATCAGGAACCTGGGCTGGCCACTTTTCTTTCCCAGGGAAAAAGGACCGGTCTGTGTCTCCAGGGGCCTGTGGCCCTGAAGTGTCCGGACACCTCCAAAAATCCAAACGATCGAGGATGTGTCACAGACCCAAGCTGCCCCCACCTCAAACCTGTGCTGCCCTGACAGTCCCAAGGGAACCCTACAAACTGACATCAGGAACCTGGGCTGGCCACTTTTCTTTCCCAGGGAAAAGGACCGGTCTTTGTCTCCAGGGGCCTGTGGCCCTGAAGTGGCCGGACACCTCCAAAAATCCAAACGATCGAAGATGTGTCGCAGACCCAAGCTGCCCCCACCTCAAACCTGTGCTGCTTTGACAGTCCCAAGGGAACCCTACAAACTGACATCAGGAACCTGGGCTGGCCACTTTTCTTTCCCAAGGAAAAAGCCTGATCTTTGCCTCCAGGGGCCTGTGGCCCTGAAGTGGCCGGACACCTCCAAAAATCCAAACGATCGAAGATGTGTCGCAGACCCAAGCTGCCCCCACCTCAAACCTGTGCTGCCCTGACAGTCCCAAGGGAACCCTACAAACTGACATCAGGAACCTGGGCTGGCCACTTTTCTTTCCCAAGAAAAATGGCTGATCTTTGTATCCAGGGGCCTGTGGCCCTGAGTGGCCGGACACCTCCAAAAATCCAAACGATCGAGGATGTGTCGCAGACCCAAGCTGCCCCCACCTCAAACCTGTGCTGCCCTGACAGTCCCAAGGGAACCCTACAAACTGACATCAGGAACCTGGGCTGGCCACTTTTCTTTCCCAGGGAAAAAGGCTGATCTTTGTCTCCAGGGGCCTGTGGCCCTGAAGTGGCCGGACACCTCCAAAAATCCAAACGATTGAAGATGTGTCGCAGACCCAAGCTGCCCCCACCTCAAACCTGTGCTGCCCTGACAGTCCCAAGGGAACCCTACAAACTGACATCAGGAACCTGGGCTGGCCACTTTTCTTTCCCAGGGAAAAGGACCGGACTTTGTCTCCAGGGGCCTGTGGCCCTGAAGTGGCCGGACACCTCCAAAAATCCAAACGATCGAGGATGTGTCGCAGACCCAAGCTGCCCCCACCTCAAACCTGTGCTGCCCTGACAGTCCCAAGGGAACACTACAAACTGACATCAGGAACCTGGGCTGGCCACTTTTCTTTCCCAGGGAAAAAGGCTGATCTTTGCCTCCAGGGGCCTGTGGCCCAGAGTGGCCGGACACCTCCAAAAATCCAAACGATCGAAGATGTGTCACAGACCCAAGCTGCCCCCACCTCAAACCTGTGCTGCCCTGACAGTCCCAAGGGAACCCTACAAACTGATATCAGGAACCTGGGCTGGCCACTTTTCTTTCCCAGGGAAAAGGACCGGTCTTTGTCTCCAGGGGCCTGTGGCCCTGAAGTGGCCGGACGCGTCCAAAAATCCAAACGATCGAAGATGTGTCGCAGACCCAAGCTGCCCCCACCTCAAACCTGTGCTGCCCTGACAGTCCCAAGGGAACCCTACAAACTGACATCAGGAACCTGGGCTGGCCACTTTTCTTTCCCAGGGAAAAGGACCGGTCTTTGTCTCCAGGGGCCTGTGGCCCTGAAGTGGCCGGACACCTCCAAAAATCCAAACGATCGAAGATGTGTCGCAGACCCAAGCTGCCCCCACCTCAAACCTGTGCTGCCCTGACAGTCCCAAGGGAACCCTACAAACTGACATCAGGAACCTGGGCTGGCCACTTTTCTTTCCCAGGGAAAAAGGCTGATCTTTGTCTCCAGGGGCCTGTGGCCCTGAAGTGGCCGGACACCTCCAAAAATCCAAACGATTGAAGATGTGTCGCAGACCCAAGCTGCCCCCAGCTCAAACCTCTGCTGCCCTGACAGTCCCAAGGGAACTCTACAAACTGACATCAGGAACCTGGGCTGGCCACTTTTCTTTCCCAGGGAAAAAGGCTGATATTTGCCTCCAGGCGCCTGTGGCCCTGAGTGGCCGGACACCTCCAAAAATCCAAACGATCGAAGATGTGTCGCAGACCCAAGCTGCCCCCAGCTCAAACCTCTGCTGCCCTGACAGTCCCAAGGGAACTCTACAAACTGACATCAGGAACCTGGGCTGGCCACTTTTCTTTCCCAGGGAAAAAGGCTGATCTTTGCCTCCAGGGGCCTGTGGCCCTGACTGGCCGGACACCTCCAAAAATCCAAACGATCGAAGATGTGTCGCAGACCCAAGCTGCCCCCACCTCAAACCTGTGCTGCCCTGACAGTCCCAAGGGAACCCTACAAACTGACATCAGGAACCTGGGCTGGCCACTTTTCTTTCCAAAGGAAAAAAGCTGATATTTGTTTCCATGGGCCTGTGGCCCTCAGTGGCCAGCTACGTCCAAAATTCCGAACGATCGAAGATGTGTCGCAGACCAAAGCTGCCCCCACCTCAAACCTGTGCTGCCCTGACAGTCCCAAGGGAACCCTACAAACTGACATCAGGAACCTGGGCTGGCCACTTTTCTTTCCCAGGGAAAAGGTCCGGTCTGTGTCTCCAGCGGCCTGTGGCCCTGAAGTGGCCGGACACCTCCAAAAATCCAAACGATCGAAGATGTGTCGCAGACCCAAGCTGCCCCCACCTCAAACCTGTGCTGCCCTGACAGTCCCAAGGGAACCCTACAAACTGACATCAGGAACCTGGGCTGGCCACTTTTCTTTTCCAAGGAAAAGGACCGGTCTGTGTCTCCAGGGGTCTGTGGCCCTTACTGGCCGGACACCTCCAAAAATTAAAACGATCAAAGATGTGTAACAGACCCAAGCTGCCCCCACCTCAAACCTGTGCTGCCCTGACAGTCCCAAGGGAACCCTACAAACTGACATCAGGAACCTGGGCTGGCCACTTTTCTTTCCCAGGGAAAAAGGCTGAATTTTGCCTCCAGGGGACTGTGGCCCTGAAGTGGCCGGACACCTCCAAAAATCCAAACGATCGAAGATGTGTCGCAGACCCAAGCTGCCCCCACCTCAAACCTGTGCTGCCCTGACAGTCCCAAGGGAACCCTACAAACTGACATCAGGAACCTGGGCTGGCCACTTTTCTTTCCCAGGGAAAAGGACCGGTCTTTGTCTCCAGGGGCCTGTGGCCCTGAAGTGGCCGGACACCTCCAAAAATCCAAACGATCGAAGATGTGTCGCAGACCCAAGCTGCCCCCACCTCAAACCTGTGCTGCCCTGACAGTCCCAAGGGAACCCTACAAACTGACATCAGGAACCTGGGCTGGCCACTTTTCTTTCCCAGGGAAAAAGGCTGATCTTTGTCTCCAGGGGCCTGTGGCCCTGAAGTGGCCGGACACCTCCAAAAATCCAAACGATTGAAGATGTGTCGCAGACCCAAGCTGCCCCCAGCTCAAACCTCTGCTGCCCTGACAGTCCCAAGGGAACTCTACAAACTGACATCAGGAACCTGGGCTGGCCACTTTTCTTTCCCAGGGAAAAAGGCTGATATTTGCCTCCAGGCGCCTGTGGCCCTGAGTGGCCGGACACCTCCAAAAATCCAAACGATCGAAGATGTGTCGCAGACCCAAGCTGCCCCCAGCTCAAACCTCTGCTGCCCTGACAGTCCCAAGGGAACTCTACAAACTGACATCAGGAACCTGGGCTGGCCACTTTTCTTTCCCAGGGAAAAAGGCTGATCTTTGCCTCCAGGGGCCTGTGGCCCTGACTGGCCGGACACCTCCAAAAATCCAAACGATCGAAGATGTGTCGCAGACCCAAGCTGCCCCCACCTCAAACCTGTGCTGCCCTGACAGTCCCAAGGGAACCCTACAAACTGACATCAGGAACCTGGGCTGGCCACTTTTCTTTCCAAAGGAAAAAAGCTGATATTTGTTTCCATGGGCCTGTGGCCCTCAGTGGCCAGCTACGTCCAAAATTCCGAACGATCGAAGATGTGTCGCAGACCAAAGCTGCCCCCACCTCAAACCTGTGCTGCCCTGACAGTCCCAAGGGAACCCTACAAACTGACATCAGGAACCTGGGCTGGCCACTTTTCTTTCCCAGGGAAAAGGTCCGGTCTGTGTCTCCAGCGGCCTGTGGCCCTGAAGTGGCCGGACACCTCCAAAAATCCAAACGATCGAAGATGTGTCGCAGACCCAAGCTGCCCCCACCTCAAACCTGTGCTGCCCTGACAGTCCCAAGGGAACCCTACAAACTGACATCAGGAACCTGGGCTGGCCACTTTTCTTTCCCAAGGAAAAGGACCGGTCTGTGTCTCCAGGGGTCTGTGGCCCTTACTGGCCGGACACCTCCAAAAATTAAAACGATCAAAGATGTGTAACAGACCCAAGCTGCCCCCACCTCAAACCTGTGCTGCCCTGACAGTCCCAAGGGAACCCTACAAACTGACATCAGGAACCTGGGCTGGCCACTTTTCTTTCCCAGGGAAAATGGCTGAACTTTGCCTCCAGGGGCCTGTGGCCCTGAAGTGGCCGGACACCTCCAAAAATCCAAACGATCGAAGATGTGTCGCAGACCCAAGCTGCCCCCACCTCAAACCTGTGCTGCCCTGACAGTCCCAAGGGAACCCTACAAACTGACATCAGGAACCTGGGCTGGCCACTTTTCTTTCCCTGGGAAAAGGACCGGTCTTTGTCTCCAGGGGCCTGTGGCCCTGAAGTGGCCGGACACCTCCAAAAATCCAAACGATCGAGGATGTGTCGCAGACCCAAGCTGCCCCCACCTCAAACCTGTGCTGCCCTGACAGTCCCAAGGGAACCCTACAAACTGACATCAGGAACCTGGGCTGGCCACTTTTCTTTCCCAATGAAAAAGGACCGGTCTTTCTCTCCAGGGCCCTGTGGCCCTGAAGTGGCCGGACACCTCCAAAAATCCAAACGATCGAAGATGTGTCGCAGACCCAAGCTGCCCCCACCGCAAACCTGTGCTGCCCTGACAGTCCCAAGGGAACCCTACAAACTGACATCAGGAACCTGGGCTGGCCACTTTTCTTTCCCAGGGAAAAGGACCGGTCTGTGTCTCCAGGGGCCTGTGGCCCTGAAGTGGCCGGACACCTCCAAAAATCCAAACGATCGAAGATGTGTCGCAGACCCAAGCTGCCCCCACCTCAATCCTGTGCTGCCCTGACAGTCCCAAGGGAACCCTACAAACTGACATCAGGAACCTGGGCTGGCCACTTTTCTTTCCCAGGGAAAAAGGCTGAATTTTGCCTCCAGGGGCCTGTGGCCCTGAAGTGGCCGATAGCCTCCAAAATCCAAACGGTCGAAGATGTGTCGCAGACCCAAGCTGCCCCCACCTCAAACCTGTGCTGCCCTGACAGTCCCAAGGGAACCCTACAAACTGACATCAGGAACCTGGGCTGGCCACTTTTCTTTCCCAGGGAAAAAGGCTGAACTTTGCCTCCAGGGGCCTGTGGCCCAGAGTGGCCGGACACCTCCAAAAATCCAAACGATCGAAGATGTGTCGCAGACCCAAGCTGCCCCCACCTCAAACCTGTGCTGCCCTGACAGTCCCAAGGGAACCCTACAAACTGACATCAGGAACCTGGGCTGGCCACTTTTCTTTCCCTGGGAAAAGGACCGGTCTTTGTCTCCAGGGGCCTGTGGCCCTGAAGTGGCCGGACGCGTCCAAAAATCCAAACGATCGAAGATGTGTCGCAGACCCAAGCTGCCCCCACCTCAAACCTCTGCTGCCCTGACAGTCCCAAGGGAACCCTACAAACTGACATCAGGAACCTGGGCTGGCCACTTTTCTTTCCCAGGGAAAAGGTCCGGTCTTTGTCTCCAGGGGCCTGTGGCCCTGAGTGGCCGGACACCTCCAAAAATCCAAACGATCGAAGATGTGTCGCAGACCCAAGCTGCCCCCACCTCAAACCTGTGCTGCCCTGACAGTCCCAAGGGAACCCTACAAACTGACATCAGGAACCTGGGCTGGCCACTTTTCTTTCCCAGGGAAAAGGACCGGTCTGTGTCTCCAGGGGCCTGTGGCCCTGAGTGGCCGGACACCTCCAAAAATCCAAACGACCGAAGATGTGTCGCAGACCCAAGCTGCCCCCACCTCAAACCTGTGCTGCTTTGACAGTCCCAAGGGAACCCTACAAACTGACATCAGGAACCTGGGCTGGCCACTTTTCTTTCCCAGGGAAAAAGGCTGATCTTTGCCTCCAGGGGCCTGTGACCCTGACTAGCCGGACACCTCCAAAAATCCAAACGATCAAAGATGTCTTGCAGACCCAAGCTGCCCCCACCTCAAACATCTGCTGCCCTGACAGTCCCAAGGGAACCCTACAAACTGACATCAGGAACCTGGGCTGGCCACTTTTCTTTCCCAAGGAAAAAGCCTGATCTTTGCCTCCAGGGGCCTGTGGCCCTGAAGTGGCCGGACACCTCCAAAAATCCAAACGATCGAAGATGTGTCGCAGACCCAAGCTGCCCCCACCTCAAACTTGTGCTGCCCTGACAGTCCCAAGGGAACCCTACAAACTGACATCAGGAACCTGGGCTGGCCACTTTTCTTTCCCAGGGAAAAGGACCGGTCTGTGTCTCCAGGGGCCTGTGGCCCTGAGTGGCCGGACACCTCCAAAAATCCAAACGATCGAAGATGTGTCGCAGACCCAAGCTGCCCCCACCTCAAACCTCTGCTGCCCTGACAGTCCCAAGGGAACTCTACAAACTGACATCAGGAACCTGGGCTGGCCACTTTTCTTTCCCAGGGAAAAAGGCTGAATTTTGCCTCCAGGGGCCTGTGGCCCTGAGTGGCCGGACACCTCCAAAAATCCAAACGATCGAAGATGTGTCGCAGACCCAAGCTGCCGCCACCTCAAACCTGTGCTGCCCTGACAGTCCCAAGGGAACCCTACAAACTGACATCAGGAACCTGGGCTGGCCACTTTTCTTTCCCAGGGAAAAAGGCTGATCTTTGCCTCCAGGGGCCTGTGACCCTGACTGGCCGGACACCTCCAAAAATCCAAACGATCGAAGATGTGTCGCAGACCCAAGCTGCCCCCAGCTCAAACCTGTGCTGCCCTGACAGTCCCAAGGGAACCCTACAAACTGACATCAGGAACCTGGGCTGGCCACTTTTCTTTCCCAAGGAAAAAGCCTGATCTTTGCCTCCAGGGGCCTGTGGCCCTGAAGTGGCCGGACACCTCCAAAAATCCAAACGATCGAGGATGTGTCGCAGACCCAAGCTGCCCCCACCTCAAACCTGTGCTGCCCTGACAGTCCCAAGGGAACCCTACAAACTGACATCAGGAACCTGGGCTGGCCACTTTTCTTTCCCAGGGAAAAGGACCGGTCTTTGTCTCCAGTGGCCTGTGGCCCTGAAGTGGCTGGACACCTCCAAAAATCCAAACGATCGAAGATGTGTCACAGACCCAAGCTGCCCCCACCTCAAACCTGTGCTGCCCTGACAGTCCCAAGGGAACCCTACAAACTGACATCAGGAACCTGGGCTGGCCACTTTTCTTTCCCAGGGAAAAAGGCTGAATTTTGCCTCCAGGGGACTGTGGCCCTGAAGTGGCCGGACACCTCCAAAAATCCAAACGATCGAAGATGTGTCGCAGACCCAAGCTGCCCCCACCTCAAACCTGTGCTGCCCTGACAGTCCCAAGGGAACCCTACAAACTGACATCAGGAACCTGGGCTGGCCACTTTTCTTTCCCAGGGAAAAAGGCTGATATTTGCCTCCAGGGGCCTGTGGCCCTGAGTGCCCGGACACCTCCAAAAATCGAAACGATCGAAGATGTGTCGCAGACCCAAGCTGCCCCCACCTCAAACCTGTGCTGCCCTGACAGTCCCAAGGGAACCCTACAAACTGACATCAGGAACCTGGGCTGGCCACTTTTCTTTCCCAAGGAAAAAGGCTGATCTTTGCCTCCAGGGGCCTGTGGCCCTGAAGTGGCCGGACACCTCCAAAAATCCAAACGATCGAGGATGTGTCGCAGACCCAAGCTGCCCCCACCTCAAACCTGTGCTGCCCTGACAGTCCCAAGGGAACCCTACAAACTGACATCAGGAACCTGGGCTGGCCACTTTTCTTTCCCTGGGAAAAGGACCGGTCTTTGTCTCCAGGGGCCTGTGGCCCTGAAGTGGCCGGACACCTCCAAAAATCCAAACGATCGAAGATGTGTCGCAGACCCAAGCTGCCCCCACCTCAAACCTGTGCTGCCCTGACAGTCCCAAGGGAACCCTACAAACTGACATCAGGAACCTGGGCTGGCCACTTTTCTTTCCCAGGGAAAAAGGCTGAATTTTGCCTCCAGGGGCCTGTGGCCCTGAAGTGGCCGGACACCTCCAAAAATCCAAACGATCAAAGATGTGTCGCAGACCCAAGCTGCCCCCACCTCAAACCTGTGCTGCCCTGACAGTCCCAAGGGAACCCTACAAACTGACATCAGGAACCTGGGCTGGCCACTTTTCTTTCCCAGGGAAAAAGGCTGAATTTTGCCTCCAGGGGCCTGTGGCCCTGAAGTGGCCGGACACCTCCAAAAATCCAAACGATCGAAGATGTGTCGCAGACCCAAGCTGCCCCCAGCTAAAACCTGTGCTGCCCTGACAGTCCCAAGGGAACCCTACAAACTGACATCAGGAACCTGGGCTGGCCACTTTTCTTTCCCAGGGAAAAAGGCTGAATTTTGCCTCCAGGGGCCTGTGGCCCTGAAGTGGCCGGACACCTCCAAAAATCCAAACGATCGAAGATGTGTCGCAGACCCAAGCTGCCCCCACCTCAAACCTGTGCTGCCCTGACAGTCCCAAGGGAACCCTACAAACTGACATCAGGAACCTGGGCTGGCCACTTTTCTTTCCCAGGGAAAAGGACCGGTCTTTGTCTCCAGGGGCCTGTGGCCCTGAAGTGGCCGGACACCTCCAAAAATCCAAACGATCGAGGATGTGTCGCAGACCCAAGCTGCCCCCACCTCAAACCTGTGCTGCCCTGACAGTCCCAAGGGAACCCTACAAACTGACATCAGGAACCTGGGCTGGCCACTTTTCTTTCCCAAGGAAAAAGCCTGATCTTTGTCTCCAGGGGCCTGTGGCCCTGAAGTGGCCGGACACCTCCAAAAATCCAAACGATCGAAGATGTGTCGCAGACCCAAGCTGCCCCCACCTCAAACCTGTGCTGCCCTGACAGTCCCAAGGGAACCCTACAAACTGACATCAGGAACCTGGGCTGGCCACTTTTCTTTCCCAGGGAAAAGGACCGGACTTTGTCTCCAGGGGCCTGTGGCCCTGAAGTGGCCGGACACCTCCAAAAATCCAAACGATCGAAGATGTGTCGCAGACCCAAGCTGCCCCCACCTCAAACCTGTGCTGCCCTGACAGTCCCAAGGGAACCCTACAAACTGACATCAGGAACCTGGGCTGGCCACTTTTCTTTCCCAGGGAAAAAGGCTGATATTTGCCTCCAGGGGCCTGTGGCCCTGAGTGGCCGGACACCTCCAAAAATCCAAATGATCGAAGATGTGTCGCAGACCCAAGCTGCCCCCACCTCAAACCTGTGCTGCCCTGACAGTCCCAAGGGAACCCTACAAACTGACATCAGGAACCTGGGCTGGCCACTTTTCTTTGCCAAGGAAAAAGGACCGGTCTGTGTCTCCAGGGGCCTGTGGCCCTGAAGTGGCCGGACACCTCCAAAAATCCAAACGATCGAAGATGTGTCGCAGACCCAAGCTGCCCCCAGCTCAAACCTGTGCTGCCCTGACAGTCCCAAGGGAACCCTACAAACTGACATCAGGAACCTGGGCTGGCCACTTTTCTTTCCCAAGGAAAAAGGCTGATCTTTGCCTCCAGGGGCCTGTGGCCCTGAAGTGGCCGGACACCTCCAAAAATCCAAACGATCGAAGATGTGTCGCAGACCCAAGCTGCCCCCACCTCAAACCTGTGCTGCCCTGACAGTCCCAAGGGAACCCTACAAACTGACATCAGGAACCTGGGCTGGCCACTTTTCTTTCCCAGGGAAAAGGACCGGTCTGTGCCTCCAGGGGCCTGTGGCCCTGAAGTGGCCGGACAACTCCAAAAATCCAAACGATCGAAGATGTGTCGCAGACCCAAGCTGCCCCCACCTCAAACCTGTGCTGCTTTGACAGTCCCAAGGGAACCCTACAAACTGACATCAGGAACCTGGGCTGGCCACTTTTCTTTCCCAGGGAAAAAGGCTGAATTTTGCCTCCAGGGGCCTGTGGCCCTGAAGTGGCCGGACACCTCCAAAAATCCAAACGATCGAAGATGTGTCGCAGACCCAAGCTGCCCCCAGCTAAAACCTGTGCTGCCCTGACAGTCCCAAGGGAACCCTACAAACTGACATCAGGAACCTGGGCTGGCCACTTTTCTTTCCCAGGGAAAAAGGCTGAATTTTGCCTCCAGGGGCCTGTGGCCCTGAAGTGGCCGGACACCTCCAAAAATCCAAACGATCGAAGATGTGTCGCAGACCCAAGCTGCCCCCACCTCAAACCTGTGCTGCCCTGACAGTCCCAAGGGAACCCTACAAACTGACATCAGGAACCTGGGCTGGCCACTTTTCTTTCCCAGGGAAAAAGCCTGATCTTTGCCTCCAGGGGCCTGTGGCCCTGAAGTGGCCGGACACCTCCAAAAATCCAAACGATCGAAGACGTGTCGCAGACCCAAGCTGCCCCCACCTCAAACCTGTGCTGCCCTGACAGTCCCAAGGGAACCCTACAAACTGACATCAGGAACCTGCGCTGGCCACTTTTCTTTCCCAGGGAAAAGGACCGGTCTGTGTCTCCAGGGGCCTGTGGCCCTGAAGTGGCCGGACACCTCCAAAAATCCAAACGATCGAAGATGTGTCGCAGACCCAAGCTGCCCCCACCTCAAACCTGTGCTGCCCTGACAGTCCCAAGGGAACCCTACAAACTGACCTCAGGAACCTGGGCTGGCCACTTTTCTTTCCCAAGGAAAAAGGCTGATCTTTGCCTCCAGGGGCCTGTAGCCCTCAACTGGCCGGACACCTCCAAAAATCCAAACGATCGAAGATGTGTCGCAGGCCCAAGCTGCCCCCACCTCAAACCTGTGCTGCCCTGACAGTCCCAAGGGAACCCTACAAACTGACATCAGGAACCTGGGCTGGCCACTTTTCTTTCCCAGGGAAAAGGACCGGTCTGTGTCTCCAGGGGCCTGTGGCCCTGAGTTGCCGGACACCTCAAAAAATCCAAACGATCGAAGATGTGTCGCAGACCCAAGCTGCCCCCAGCTCAAACCTGTGCTGCCCAGACAGTCCCAAGGGAACCCTACAAACTGACATCAGGAACCTGGGCTGGCCACTTTTCTTTCCCAAGGAAAATGGCTGATCTTTGCCTCCAGGGGCCTGTGGCCCTGAAGTGGCCGGACACCTCCAAAAATCCAAACGATCGAAGATGTGTCGCAGACCCAAGCTGCCCCCACCTCAAACCTGTGCTGCCCAGACAGTCCCAAGGGAACCCTACAAACTGACATCAGGAACCTGGGCTGGCCACTTTTCTTTCCCAGGGAAAAGGACCGGTCTGTGTCTCCAGGGGCCTGTGGCCCTGAGTGGCCGGACACCTCCAAAAATCCAAACGATCGAGGATGTGTCGCAGACCCAAGCTGCCCCCACCTCAAACCTGTGCTGCCCTGACAGTCCCAAGGGAACCCTACAAACTGACATCAGGAACCTGGGCTGGCCACTTTTCTTTCCCAAGGAAAAAGCCTGATCTTTGTCTCCAGGGGCCTGTGGCCCTGAAGTGGCCGGACACCTCCAAAAATCCAAACGATCGAAGATGTGTCGCAGACCCAAGCTGCCCCCACCTCAAACCTGTGCTGCCCTGACAGTCCCAAGGGAACCCTACAAACTGACATCAGGAACCTGGGCTGGCCACTTTTCTTTCCCAGGGAAAAGGACCGGTCTGTGTCTCCAGGGGCCTGTGGCCCTGAGTGGCCGGACACCTCCAAAAATCCAAACGATCGAGGATGTGTCGCAGACCCAAGCTGCCCCCACCTCAAACCTGTGCTGCCCTGACAGTCCCAAGGGAACCCTACAAACTGACATCAGGAACCTGGGCTGGCCACTTTTCTTTCCCAAGGAAAAAGCCTGATCTTTGTCTCCAGGGGCCTGTGGCCCTGAAGTGGCCGGACACCTCCAAAAATCCAAACGATCGAAGATGTGTCGCAGACCCAAGCTGCCCCCACCTCAAACCTGTGCTGCCCTGACAGTCCCAAGGGAACCCTACAAACTGACATCAGGAACCTGGGCTGGCCACTTTTCTTTCCCAGGGAAAAAGGCTGATATTTGCCTCCAGGGGCCTGTGGCCCTGAGTGGCCGGACACCTCCAAAAATCCAAATGATCGAAGATGTGTCGCAGACCCAAGCTGCCCCCACCTCAAACCTGTGCTGCCCTGACAGTCCCAAGGGAACCCTACAAACTGACATCAGGAACCTGGGCTGGCCACTTTTCTTTGCCAAGGAAAAAGGACCGGTCTGTGTCTCCAGGGGCCTGTGGCCCTGAAGTGGCCGGACACCTCCAAAAATCCAAACGATCGAAGATGTGTCGCAGACCCAAGCTGCCCCCAGCTCAAACCTGTGCTGCCCTGACAGTCCCAAGGGAACCCTACAAACTGACATCAGGAACCTGGGCTGGCCACTTTTCTTTCCCAAGGAAAAAGGCTGATCTTTGCCTCCAGGGGCCTGTGGCCCTGAAGTGGCCGGACACCTCCAAAAATCCAAACGATCGAAGATGTGTCGCAGACCCAAGCTGCCCCCACCTCAAACCTGTGCTGCCCTGACAGTCCCAAGGGAACCCTACAAACTGACATCAGGAACCTGGGCTGGCCACTTTTCTTTCCCAGGGAAAAGGACCGGTCTGTGCCTCCAGGGGCCTGTGGCCCTGAAGTGGCCGGACAACTCCAAAAATCCAAACGATCGAAGATGTGTCGCAGACCCAAGCTGCCCCCACCTCAAACCTGTGCTGCTTTGACAGTCCCAAGGGAACCCTACAAACTGACATCAGGAACCTGGGCTGGCCACTTTTCTTTCCCAGGGAAAAAGGCTGAATTTTGCCTCCAGGGGCCTGTGGCCCTGAAGTGGCCGGACACCTCCAAAAATCCAAACGATCGAAGATGTGTCGCAGACCCAAGCTGCCCCCAGCTAAAACCTGTGCTGCCCTGACAGTCCCAAGGGAACCCTACAAACTGACATCAGGAACCTGGGCTGGCCACTTTTCTTTCCCAGGGAAAAAGGCTGAATTTTGCCTCCAGGGGCCTGTGGCCCTGAAGTGGCCGGACACCTCCAAAAATCCAAACGATCGAAGATGTGTCGCAGACCCAAGCTGCCCCCACCTCAAACCTGTGCTGCCCTGACAGTCCCAAGGGAACCCTACAAACTGACATCAGGAACCTGGGCTGGCCACTTTTCTTTCCCAGGGAAAAAGCCTGATCTTTGCCTCCAGGGGCCTGTGGCCCTGAAGTGGCCGGACACCTCCAAAAATCCAAACGATCGAAGACGTGTCGCAGACCCAAGCTGCCCCCACCTCAAACCTGTGCTGCCCTGACAGTCCCAAGGGAACCCTACAAACTGACATCAGGAACCTGCGCTGGCCACTTTTCTTTCCCAGGGAAAAGGACCGGTCTGTGTCTCCAGGGGCCTGTGGCCCTGAGTGGCCGGACACCTCCAAAAATCCAAACGATCGAAGATGTGTCGCAGACCCAAGCTGCCCCCACCTCAAACCTGTGCTGCCCTGACAGTCCCAAGGGAACCCTACAAACTGACCTCAGGAACCTGGGCTGGCCACTTTTCTTTCCCAAGGAAAAAGGCTGATCTTTGCCTCCAGGGGCCTGTAGCCCTCAACTGGCCGGACACCTCCAAAAATCCAAACGATCGAAGATGTGTCGCAGGCCCAAGCTGCCCCCACCTCAAACCTGTGCTGCCCTGACAGTCCCAAGGGAACCCTACAAACTGACATCAGGAACCTGGGCTGGCCACTTTTCTTTCCCAGGGAAAAGGACCGGTCTGTGTCTCCAGGGGCCTGTGGCCCTGAGTTGCCGGACACCTCAAAAAATCCAAACGATCGAAGATGTGTCGCAGACCCAAGCTGCCCCCAGCTCAAACCTGTGCTGCCCAGACAGTCCCAAGGGAACCCTACAAACTGACATCAGGAACCTGGGCTGGCCACTTTTCTTTCCCAAGGAAAATGGCTGATCTTTGCCTCCAGGGGCCTGTGGCCCTGAAGTGGCCGGACACCTCCAAAAATCCAAACGATCGAAGATGTGTCGCAGACCCAAGCTGCCCCCACCTCAAACCTGTGCTGCCCAGACAGTCCCAAGGGAACCCTACAAACTGACATCAGGAACCTGGGCTGGCCACTTTTCTTTCCCAGGGAAAAGGACCGGTCTGTGTCTCCAGGGGCCTGTGGCCCTGAGTGGCCGGACACCTCCAAAAATCCAAACGATCGAGGATGTGTCGCAGACCCAAGCTGCCCCCACCTCAAACCTGTGCTGCCCTGACAGTCCCAAGGGAACCCTACAAACTGACATCAGGAACCTGGGCTGGCCACTTTTCTTTCCCAAGGAAAAAGCCTGATCTTTGTCTCCAGGGGCCTGTGGCCCTGAAGTGGCCGGACACCTCCAAAAATCCAAACGATCGAAGATGTGTCGCAGACCCAAGCTGCCCCCACCTCAAACCTGTGCTGCCCTGACAGTCCCAAGGGAACCCTACAAACTGACATCAGGAACCTGGGCTGGCCACTTTTCTTTCCCAGGGAAAAGGACCGGTCTTTGTCTCCAGGGGCCTGTGGCCCTGAAGTGGCCGGACACCTCCAAAAATCCAAACGATCGAAGATGTGTCGCAGACCCAAGCTGCCCCCACCTCAAACCTGTGCTGCCCTGACAGTCCCAAGGGAACCCTACAAACTGACATCAGGAACCTGGGCTGGCCACTTTTCTTTCCCAAGGAAAAAGGACCGGTCTGTGTCTCCAGGGGCCCGTGGCCCTGAAGTGGCCAACAGCCTCCAAAAATCCAAACGATCGAAGATGTGTCGCAGACCAAAGCTGCCCCCACCTCAAACCTGTGCTGCCCTGACAGTCCCAAGGGAACCCTACAAACTGACATCAGGAACCTGGGCTGGCCACTTTTCTTTCCCAAGGAAAAAGGACCGGTCTGTGTCTCCAGGGGCCTGTGGCCCTGAGTGGCCGGACACCTCCAAAAATCCAAACGATCGAGGATGTGTCGCAGACCCAAGCTGCCCCCACCTCAAACCTGTGCTGCCCTGACAGTCCCAAGGGAACCCTACAAACTGACATCAGGAACCTGGGCTGGCCACTTTTCTTTCCCAGGGAAAAAGCCTGATCTTTGCCTCCAGGGGCCTGTGGCCCTGAAGTGGCCGGACACCTCAAAAAATCCAAACGATCGAAGATGTGTCGCAGACCCAAGCTGCCCCCACCTCAAACCTGTGCTGCCCTGACAGTCCCAAGGGAACCCTACAAACTGACATCAGGAACCTGGGCTGGCCACTTTTCTTTCCCAATGAAAAAGGACCGGTCTTTCTCTCCAGGGCCCTGTGGCCCTGAAGTGGCCGGACACCTCCAAAAATCCAAACGATCGAGGATGTGTCGCAGACCCAAGCTGCCCCCACCTCAAACCTGTGCTGCCCTGACAGTCCCAAGGGAACCCTACAAACTGACATCAGGAACCTGGGCTGGCCACTTTTCTTTCCCAAGGAAAAAGCCTGATCTTTGTCTCCAGGGGCCTGTGGCCCTGAAGTGGCCGGACACCTCCAAAAATCCAAACGATCGAAGATGTGTCGCAGACCCAAGCTGCCCCCACCTCAAACCTGTGCTGCCCTGACAGTCCCAAGGGAACCCTACAAACTGACATCAGGAACCTGGGCTGGCCACTTTTCTTTCCCAGGGAAAAGGACCGGACTTTGTCTCCAGGGGCCTGTGGCCCTGAAGTGGCCGGACACCTCCAAAAATCCAAACGATCGAAGATGTGTCGCAGACCCAAGCTGCCCCCACCTCAAACCTGTGCTGCCCTGACAGTCCCAAGGGAACCCTACAAACTGACATCAGGAACCTGGGCTGGCCACTTTTCTTTCCCAGGGAAAAAGGCTGATATTTGCCTCCAGGGGCCTGTGGCCCTGAGTGGCCGGACACCTCCAAAAATCCAAATGATCGAAGATGTGTCGCAGACCCAAGCTGCCCCCACCTCAAACCTGTGCTGCCCTGACAGTCCCAAGGGAACCCTACAAACTGACATCAGGAACCTGGGCTGGCCACTTTTCTTTCCCAGGGAAAAAGCCTGATCTTTGCCTCCAGGGGCCTGTGGCCCTGAAGTGGCCGGACACCTCCAAAAATCCAAACGATCGAAGATGTGTCGCAGACCCAAGCTGCCCCCACCTCAAACCTGTGCTGCCCTGACAGTCCCAAGGGAACCCTACAAACTGACATCAGGAACCTGGGCTGGCCACTTTTCTTTCCCAGGGAAAAGGACCGGTCTGTGTCTCCAGGGGCCTGTGGCCCTGAGTGGCCGGACACCTCCAAAAATCCAAACGATCGAGGATGTGTCGCAGACCCAAGCTGCCCCCACCTCAAACCTGTGCTGCCCTGACAGTCCCAAGGGAACCCTACAAACTGACATCAGGAACCTGGGCTGGCCACTTTTCTTTCCCAGGGAAAAAGCCTGATCTTTGCCTCCAGGGGCCTGTGGCCCTGAAGTGGCCAACAGCCTCCAAAAATCCAAACGATCGAAGATGTGTCGCAGACCCAAGCTGCCCCCACCTCAAACCTGTGCTGCCCTGACAGTCCCAAGGGAACCCTACAAACTGACATCAGGAACCTGGGCTGGCCACTTTTCTTTGCCAAGGAAAAAGGACCGGTCTGTGTCTCCAGGGGCCTGTGGCCCTGAGTGGCCGGACACCTCCAAAAATCCAAACGATCGAAGACGTGTCGCAGACCCAAGCTGCCCCCACCTCAAACCTGTGCTGCCCTGACAGTCCCAAGGGAACCCTACAAACTGACATCAGGAACCTGGGCTGGCCACTTTTCTTTCCCAGGGAAAAGGACCGGTCTGTGTCTCCAGGGGCCTGTGGCCCTGAGTGGCCGGACACCTCCAAAAATCCAAACGATCGAAGATGTGTCGCAGACCCAAGCTGCCCCCACCTCAAACCTGTGCTGCCCTGACAGTCCCAAGGGAACCCTACAAACTGACCTCAGGAACCTGGGCTGGCCACTTTTCTTTCCCAAGGAAAAAGGCTGATCTTTGCCTCCAGGGGCCTGTAGCCCTCAACTGGCCGGACACCTCCAAAAATCCAAACGATCGAAGATGTGTCGCAGACCCAAGCTGCCCCCACCTCAAACCTGTGCTGCCCTGACAGTCCCAAGGGAACCCTACAAACTGACATCAGGAACCTGGGCTGGCCACTTTTCTTTCCCAGGGAAAAGGACCGGTCTGTGTCTCCAGGGGCCTGTGGCCCTGAGTTGCCGGACACCTCAAAAAATCCAAACGATCGAAGATGTGTCGCAGACCCAAGCTGCCCCCAGCTCAAACCTGTGCTGCCCAGACAGTCCCAAGGGAACCCTACAAACTGACATCAGGAACCTGGGCTGGCCACTTTTCTTTCCCAAGGAAAATGGCTGATCTTTGCCTCCAGGGGCCTGTGGCCCTGAAGTGGCCGGACACCTCCAAAAATCCAAACGATCGAAGATGTGTCGCAGACCCAAGCTGCCCCCACCTCAAACCTGTGCTGCCCTGACAGTCCCAAGGGAACCCTACAAACTGACATCAGGAACCTGGGCTGGCCACTTTTCTTTCCCAATGAAAAAGGACCGGTCTTTCTCTCCAGGGCCCTGTGGCCCTGAAGTGGCCGGACACCTCCAAAAATCCAAACGATCGAGGATGTGTCGCAGACCCAAGCTGCCCCCACCGCAAACCTGTGCTGCCCTGACAGTCCCAAGGGAACCCTACAAACTGACATCAGGAACCTGGGCTGGCCACTTTTCTTTCCCAGGGAAAAAGGCTGATATTTGCCTCCAGGCGCCTGTGGCCCTGAGTGGCCGGACACCTCTAAAAATCCAAACGATCGAAGATGTGTCGCAGACCCAAGCTGCCCCCACCTCAAACCTGTGCTGCCCTGACAGTCCCAAGGGAACCCTACAAACTGACATCAGGAACCTGGGCTGGCCACTTTTCTTTCCCAGGGAAAAAGGCTGAATTTTGCCTCCAGGGGCCTGTGGCCCTGAAGTGGCCGGACATCTCCAAAAATCCAAACGATCGAAGATGTGTCGCAGACCCAAGCTGCCCCCACCTCAAACCTGTGCTGCCCTGAAAGTCCCAAGGGAACCCTACAAACTGACCTCAGGAACCTGGGCTGGCCACTTTTCTTTGCCAAGGAAAATGGCTGATCTTTGCCTCCAGGGTCCTGTGGCCCTGAGTGGCCGGACACCTCCAAAAATCCAAACGATCGAAGATGTGTCGCAGACCCAAGCTGCCCCCACCTCAAACCTGTGCTGCCCTGACAGTCCCAAGGGAACCCTACAAACTGACATCAGGAACCTGGGCTGGCCACTTTTCTTTCCCAGGGAAAAAGGCTGAATTTTGCCTCCAGGGGCCTGTGGCCCTGAAGTGGCCGGACATCTCCAAAAATCCAAACGATCGAAGATGTGTCGCAGACCCAAGCTGCCCCCACCTCAAACCTGTGCTGCCCTGACAGTCCCAAGGGAACCCTACAAACTGACATCAGGAACCTGGGCTGGCCACTTTTCTTTCCCAGGGAAAAAGGCTGAATTTTGCCTCCAGGGGTCTGTGGCCCTTACTGGCCGGACACCTCCAAAAATTAAAACGATCAAAGATGTGTAACAGACCCAAGCTGCCCCCACCTCAAACCTGTGCTGCCCTGACAGTCCCAAGGGAACCCTACAAACTGACCTCAGGAACCTGGGCTGGCCACTTTTCTTTTCCAGGGAAAAGGACTGGTCTGTGTCTCCAGGGGACTGTGGCCCTGAGTGGCCGGACACCTCCAAAAATCCAAACGATCGAAGATGTGTCGCAGACCCAAGCTGCCCCCACCTCAAACCTGTGCTGCCCTGACAGTCCCAAGGGAACCCTACAAACTGACATCAGGAACCTGGGCTGGCCACTTTTCTTTCCCAGGGAAAAGGACCGGTCCTTTTCTCCAGGGGCCTGTGGCCCTGAAGTGGCCGGACACCTCCAAAAATCCAAACGATCGAAGATGTGTCGCAGACCCAAGCTGCCCCCAGCTCAAACCTGTGCTGCCCTGACAGTCCCAAGGGAACCCTACAAACTGACCTCAGGAACCTGGGCTGGCCACTTTTCTTTCCCAAGGAAAAAGGCTGATCTTTGCCTCCAGGGGCCTGTGGCCCTGAGTGGCCGGACACCTCCAAAAATCCAAACGATCAAAGATGTGTCGCAGACCCAAGCTGCCCCCACCTCAAACCTGTGCTGCCCTGACAGTCCCAAGGGAACCCTACAAACTGACATCAGGAACCTGGGCTGGCCACTTTTCTTTCCCAGGGAAAAGGACCGGTCTGTGTCTCCAGGGGCCTGTGGCCCTGAAGTGGCCGACAGCCTCCAAAAATCCAAACGATCGAAGATGTGTCGCAGACCCAAGCTGCCCCCAACTCAAACCTGTGCTGCCCTGACAGTCCCAAGGGAACCCTACAAACTGACATCAGGAACCTGGGCTGGCCACTTTTCTTTCCCAAGGAAAAAGGCTGATCTTTGCCTCCAGGGGCCTGTGGCCCTGACTGGCCGGACACCTCCAAAAATCCAAACGATCGAGGATGTGTCGCAGACCCAAGCTGCCCCCACCTCAAACCTGTGCTGCCCTGACAGTCCCAAGGGAACCCTACAAACTGACATCAGGAACCTGGGCTGGCCACTTTTCTTTCCCTGGGAAAAGGACCGGTCTTTGTCTCCAGGGGCCTGTGGCCCTGAAGTGGCCGGACACCTCCAAAAATCCAAACGATCGAAGATGTGTCGCAGACCCAAGCTGCCCCCACCTCAAACCTGTGCTGCCCTGACAGTCCCAAGGGAACCCTACAAACTGACATCAGGAACCTGGGCTGGCCACTTTTCTTTCCCAGGGAAAAAGGCTGAATTTTGCCTCCAGGGGCCTGTGGCCCTGAAGTGGCCGGACACCTCCAAAAATCCAAACGATCAAAGATGTGTCGCAGACCCAAGCTGCCCCCACCTCAAACCTGTGCTGCCCTGACAGTCCCAAGGGAACCCTACAAACTGACATCAGGAACCTGGGCTGGCCACTTTTCTTTCCCAGGGAAAAAGGCTGAATTTTGCCTCCAGGGGCCTGTGGCCCTGAAGTGGCCGGACACCTCCAAAAATCCAAACGATCGAAGATGTGTCGCAGACCCAAGCTGCCCCCAGCTAAAACCTGTGCTGCCCTGACAGTCCCAAGGGAACCCTACAAACTGACATCAGGAACCTGGGCTGGCCACTTTTCTTTCCCAGGGAAAAAGGCTGAATTTTGCCTCCAGGGGCCTGTGGCCCTGAAGTGGCCGGACACCTCCAAAAATCCAAACGATCGAAGATGTGTTGCAGACCCAAGCTGCCCCCACCTCAAACCTGTGCTGCCCTGACAGTCCCAAGGGAACCCTACAAACTGACATCAGGAACCTGGGCTGGCCACTTTTCTTTCCCAGGGAAAAAGGCTGATCTTTGCCTCCAGGGGCCTGTGGCCCTGAGTGGCCGGACACCTCCAAAAATCCAAATGATCGAAGATGTGTCGCAGACCCAAGCTGCCCCCAGCTCAAACCTGTGCTGCCCTGACAGTCCCAAGGGAACCCTACAAACTGACATCAGGAACCTGGGCTGGCCACTTTTCTCTCAAAAGTAAAAAGGACCGGTCTGTGTCCCCAGGGGCCTGTGGCCCTGACTGGCCGGACACCTCCAAAAATCCAAACGATCGAAGATGTGTCGCAGACCCATGCTGCCCCCACCTCAAACCTGTGCTGCCCTGACAGTCCCAAGGGAACCCTACAAACTGACATCAGGAACCTGGGCTGGCCACTTTTCTTTCCCAGGGAAAAAGGCTGATCTTTGCCTCCAGGGGCCTGTGGCCCTGAGTGGCCGGACACGTCCAAAAAATCCCAACAAGCAAGGATGTGCCCTCCACTGGCACCTTTCCAAAGCATTGCACTAGATTCCAATAATACTCTGCATTTCCAGTGGTTCAGCCTGTCTGCCCCTCATCCTGACCCTTAAAATGCACTAAGGAATTCTAAAACAGCCCTTAGGAAGGTGTAACAAGGCCCTAAAAGACACCAGACAAGTCCTAAGAAGCCTTCCAAAATCCCCTAAATATTCCTAATGGTCCTGCAAAAACACTCAAGGAAACCTGCTCAGCCTCCAAAGCCTTCCTGGTGTTCTCTAGCCCACAGATGTCATCCCTACCTTTCTCCAGGAGGTCCTGTTGTCCTCTGAGGGTTCTGTCGTTGTCCTGGTGTGAGGGTCACTGCCTTGTCCTAGCGGGAGCGTTCCGGTGTGCTCTCGCTGTTAGGGTTGCTGTGTGGTGCTGCTGCTGGCAGGGCTGAAAAGGGAAAAGGCTCTTGTTAGGGGGGCTGCTTAGGCTGAGGTTAGGGCTGGGGGGAGAGGTGGTGCTCCTGTACCCTAACTTGCCTCCTAAGCTGTACCCTGTAGCCCTGATCTCCACTGCACTGTCCAGCCCTCAAGCCCTCGCCCTTTACCCCTCAACCTCTCCCTCTGCCCCCCAGCCCTCAGGCTCTGTGTGTCACCCTCGAGCCCCCCCTTTGCCCCTCAAGCCCCCTCTCAGCTGCCCCTCAGCTCCTGTGCGTCACCCTTAATCCCTCTCCTTTGCCCCTCAGCCCCCAGCTTCTCTGTGTCATGCTCCAGCTGCCCCTGCCCCCCTCAGCATCTCTCTGTCACCCACTGTCCCCTTTCCCCGTGCCTCCCTCAGCTCCCAGCCTCTGTCACCCTCAAGCCCCCACAGTGCCCCTCAGCCTCTATGTGCTGTGCCATGAAAAAACATAAAAGTTCCCTAAAAACCCCTCATCTTCAAAATGTTCTAAAAGCCCCACAAAAACATAAAAATAGCCTCAGAATACCCTTAAAATACAAGAAAAATACCCTACTTTTAAAAAAACCCTAAAACACACCTAAATATCCCTAAAAAACCTTTTAAGAAATCCCTCAATATTCCTAAAAGAGCTCTAAAAATACCCCAAAAATACTTAAAATGCCCTGATAAGACCCTAAAAAAACCTAAAAGTTCCCTCAAAAGACCTAAAAATACCCTAGTCCTAAGAGTCCTCCACATACCCTCAATAGACCTAAAAAAGCCCCAAGAACACCCCAAAAAAAACCCATAAAAATTCTAATTAGTAGTAAGAAAGCCATGAAAATACCCTAAAAAAATCTTTTAAAAGCCCTAAAAAAGCCCTAAAAGTATCCTAAATAGTCACAGAAAATTCCTAAAAAGCTCCTGTGAAAAAAAAACCTAAAATATCTTTTTAAAGCCCTAAAAAACCCCTAAAAAAGTGCTCAGTCCCCAACCTCTACCAGTCACTCTCTAGCCAGCAAATATCATCCCTACCTTTTCATTAGGGTCACTGCCTGCAGCTGCTGGGAGGGTTCTGGGGCTGTCCCAGCATTAGGGTCACTGCCTGCAGCTGCTGTTGAGGAAAACTGGTGTTCTAGGGGTGTGTTTAGGGTGAGCTTAGGGTTGGGGTGAGGGCTGCTGCTGTACCCTAACCCTTCCTGGTACCCCGTGCCCTGTCCTTTGTACCCCTAACCCTCAGGGTCAGCTCTCCACCTGTCAAGTCCCCCCCTTTTTGCCCCTCAGCCCGCAATGTCTGTGTGTCACCCCAAGCCCCCCGACACTGTCCTGTGGCCCCCTAACCTCCACTGTGCACTTTCCACCCTTGTAGGGGTGGTTTTAAGGGTGAGGTTAAGGGTGCTGTGAGGGCTGGTTCACCTGTCACCCTCAGGCACCCCCCACTTTGTCCCTCAGGACAGCCCCTGCCTCTCAGCCTCCTTGTGTCACCCTCAGGTTCCCACCGCAGCCTCTCAGCGTCTCTCTGCCACCCTGGAGCCCCCCTTTTTGACTCCTAAAGACCCCTTCTGCCTCTCAGCTGCCCCCATGTTCTGTGTCACCCTCCAGCCCCCTCCCCTCAGCCCCAGGTGCCTTTGTGACACCGCGCGGCCCACAGACGCCGTCCCTGCCTGTTTTCTTTGGGTGTTGTCCTGCTGCGAGGGCCGCACTATCCCCACGAGTCCGGGCTCCCATGTCCTGCTGCAGGGAGTCACACCTGGGGCATGGGAGGAGTGAGGGATGGGGCAGGGGCGGGATGGGGAGGGGTGAAGGGTGGAGAGAGACTGGGGAAGGGGTGGGCTGGAAGTACATGTAGGGGTGAGGGGTGGAGACGGGGACAGAGCAGAACAGGGCAGGGGGAAGAGGGACATTTGGAGGGGGCAGTCCACATATCCCAGACCAAAGGTGCAGCAAAATACAATTTTAGCGGACAGGGCAAAGCCAAACACCACCTGCAAATTGACATCAGGAACCAGGGCTGGCCACTTTTCTTTCCCAGGGAAAAGGGCATGTCACGGCCACAGACCCCTGGAGGCAAAGATAAACCTTTTTCCTTGGGAAAGAAAAGTGGCCAGCCCAGGTTCCTGATGTCAGTTTGTAGGGTTCCCTTGGGACTGTCAGGGCAGCACAGGTTTGAGGTGGGGGCAGCTTGGGTCTGCGACACATCCTCGATCGTTTGGATTTTTGGAGGTGTCCAGCCACTGAGGGCCACAGGCCCCTGGAGACAAAGATCAGCCTTTTTCCTTGGGAAAGAAAAGTGGCCAGCCCAGGTTCTTAATGTCAGTTTGTAGGGTTCCCTTGGGACTGTCAGGGCAGCACAGGTTTGAGGTGGGGGCAGCTTAGGTCTGCGACACATCCTCGATCGTTTGGATTTGGGACGCAGCCGGCCACTGAGGGCCTAACCCTAAACCCTAAACCCAAACCCTAACCCCTAACCCTACAAGATGGTGGCACCCATGTGGTCACATGATGGGGAGTAAAATGGCAGCACATGTGTGGTCATGTGACAGGGAGCAAGATGGTGGCGCCCATAGGGTCACGTGATGGGGAGCAAGGTGGTGGTGTCTACATGGTGGGGGTGATGTGGGTAGTGGGTATTGTAATGTGCCAGGTGGAGCACTAATTAGGGGTTGTATAGGTATATATAAAAAAGAAGAAAAACTATATGTCCGGTGCAGCAGTAGAAAGTTTCAGGCTCCCGGGGAGTAAATTCTTTTTTTTTAAAATAATTATTAAAAGTTTGGTTTTTATTTTACTCCCAGGGAGCCTGAAACTTTCTACTGCTGCTTTTTGAAAGCTAGAAAGGGAAACAAAGTTAGAAAGGAAAAGATGGAAAGAAAGAAAAAGACAGACTTAAGAGCCCACTTAAGAGCCCACTTAAGAGCCCACTTAAGAGACCACTTAAGAGCCCACTTAAGAGCCCACTTAAGAGACCACTTAAGAGACCACTTAAGAGACCACTTAAGAGACGAAAAGAAATAGGAAAAGAATGGCAAAGAGTAAAAAATGAGAAGGGTTACAGTGAAAAAGAAAGAGGGTGAGAGTGAAAAAGAGGACAAAAGAATAGAGAAAAAAAAGAAGAGAAGCTGGAGAGAAAAAGAAATAAAGAGCAAAAGCATCAACTACAGAGAAAAATAAATAGTTAGAAATAGTGAAACAGAGAAACAGAAGACATACAGGGAAATAGAGAAGCAGAGAGAGAGAGAGTTAGAAACAGTGAGAAACAGAAACAAAGTTAGGGACGGACAGAAATGACGTGTCAGAAAGAAAACGAAGAGAAGAAGCAAAGGAAGAAATACAGTGGGGAAAAAAAAATGACTAAACCACACCAAAAAAACACAGGAGCCAAAGGGGGAAGGGGAGGGAGCGGGGGGCATCATTATTAGGGTTGATTCAACTTTATTGAATATTTTTTTTTATTTACATTCCAGCAAAACACATGGAAACGATGTATACAAATGGGAACCCTGCAAACTGACATCAGGAACCTGGGCTGGCCACTTTTCTTTCCCAGGGAAAAAGGCTGAATTTTGCCTCCAGTGGCCTGTGGCCCTGAAGTGGCCGGACACCTCCAAAAATCCAAACGATCGAAGATGTGTCGCAGACCCAAGCTGCCCCCACCTCAAACCTGTGCTGCCCTGACAGTCCCAAGGGAACCCTACAAACTGACATCAGGAACCTGGGCTGGCCACTTTTCTTTCCCAGGGAAAAGGACCGGTCTTTGTCTCCAGGGGCCTGTGGCCCTGAAGTGGCCGGACACCTCCAAAAATCCAAACGATCGAAGATGTGTCGCAGACCCAAGCTGCCCCCACCTCAAACCTGTGCTGCTTTGACAGTCCCAAGGGAACCCTACAAACTGACATCAGGAACCTGGGCTGGCCACTTTTCTTTCCCAGGGAAAAGGACCGGTCTGTGTCTCCAAGGGCCTGTGGCCCTGAAGTGGCCAGACACCTCCAAAAATCCAAACGATCGAAGATGTGTCGCAGACCCAAGCTGCCCCCACCTCAAACCTGTGCTGCCCTGACAGTCCCAAGGGAACCCTACAAACTGACATCAGGAACCTGGGCTGGCCACTTTTCTTTCCCAAGGAAAAAGGCTGATCTTTGCCTCCAGGGGCCTGTGGCCCTGAAGTGGCCGGACACCTCCAAAAATCCAAACGATCGAAGATGTGTCGCAGACCCAAGCTGCCCCCACCTCAAACCTGTGCTGCCCTGACAGTCCCAAGGGAACCCTACAAACTGACATCAGGAACCTGGGCTGGCCACTTTTCTTTCCAAAGGAAAAAAGCTGATATTTGTTTCCATGGGCCTGTGGCCCTCAGTGGCCAGCTACGTCCAAAATTCCGAACGATCGAAGATGTGTCGCAGACCCAAGCTGCCCCCAGCTCAAACCTGTGCTGCCCTGACAGTCCCAAGGGAACCCTACAAACTGACATCAGGAACCTGGGCTGGCCACTTTTCTTTCCCAAGGAAAAAGGACCGGTCTGTGTCTCCAGGGGCCCGTGGCCCTGAAGTGGCCGGACACCTCCAAAAATCCAAACGATCGAAGATGTGTCGCAGACCCAAGCTGCCCCCAGCTCAAACCTGTGCTGCCCTGACAGTCCCAAGGGAACCCTACAAACTGACATCAGGAACCTGGGCTGGCCACTTTTCTTTCCCAAGGAAAAAGGCTGATCTTTGCCTCCAGGGGCCTGTGGCCCTGAGTGGCCGGACACGTCCAAAAAATCCCAACAAGCAAGGATGTGCCCTCCACTGGCACCTTTCCAAAGCATTGCACTAGATTCCAATAATACTCTGCATTTCCAGTGGTTCAGCCTGTCTGCCCCTCATCCTGACCCTTAAAATGCACTAAGGAATTCTAAAACAGCCCTTAGGAAGGTGTAACAAGGCCCTAAAAGACACCAGACAAGTCCTAAGAAGCCTTCCAAAATCCCCTAAATATTCCTAATGGTCCTGCAAAAACACTCAAGGAAACCTGCTCAGCCTCCAAAGCCTTCCTGGTGCTCTCTAGCCCACAGATGTCATCCCTACCTTTCTCCAGGGGGTCCTGTTGTCCTCTGAGGGTTCTGTCGTTGTCCTGGTGTGAGGGTCACTGCCTTGTCCTAGCGGGAGCGTTCCGGTGTGCTCTCGCTGTTAGGGTTGCTGTGTGGTGCTGCTGCTGGCAGGGCTGAAAAGGGAAAAGGCTCTTGTTAGGGGGGCTGCTTAGGCTGAGGTTAGGGCTGGGGGGAGAGGTGGTGCTCCTGTACCCTAACTTGCCTCCTAAGCTGTACCCTGTAGCCCTGATCTCCACTGCACTGTCCAGCCCTCAAGCCCTCGCCCTTTACCCCTCAACCTCTCCCTCTGCCCCCCAGCCCTCAGGCTCTGTGTGTCACCCTCGAGCCCCCCCTTTGCCCCTCAAGCCCCCTCTCAGCTGCCCCTCAGCTCCTGTGCGTCACCCTTAATCCCTCTCCTTTGCCCCTCAGCCCCCAGCTTCTCTGTGTCATGCTCCAGCTGCCCCTGCCCCCCTCAGCATCTCTCTGTCACCCACTGTCCCCTTTCCCCGTGCCTCCCTCAGCTCCCAGCCTCTGTCACCCTCAAGCCCCCACAGTGCCCCTCAGCCTCTATGTGCTGTGCCATGAAAAAACATAAAAGTTCCCTAAAAACCCCTCATCTTCAAAATGTTCTAAAAGCCCCACAAAAACATAAAAATAGCCTCAGAATACCCTTAAAATACAAGAAAAATACCCTACTTTTAAAAAAACCCTAAAACACACCTAAATATCCCTTAAAAACCTGTAAGAAATCCCTCAATATTCCTAAAAGAGCTCTAAAAATACCCCAAAAATACTTAAAATGCCCTGATAAGACCCTAAAAAAACCTAAAAGTTCCCTCAAAAGACCTAAAAATACCCTAGTCCTAAGAGTCCTCCACATACCCTCAATAGACCTAAAAAAGCCCCAAGAACACCCCAAAAAAAACCCATAAAAATTCTAATTAGTAGTAAGAAAGCCATGAAAATACCCTAAAAAAATCTTTTAAAAGCCCTAAAAAAGCCCTAAAAGTATCCTAAATAGTCACAGAAAATTCCTAAAAAGCTCCTGTGAAAAAAAAACCTAAAATATCTTTTTAAAGCCCTAAAAAACCCCTAAAAAAGTGCTCAGTCCCCAACCTCTACCAGTCACTCTCTAGCCAGCAAATATCATCCCTACCTTTTCATTAGGGTCACTGCCTGCAGCTGCTGGGAGGGTTCTGGGGCTGTCCCAGCATTAGGGTCACTGCCTGCAGCTGCTGTTGAGGAAAACTGGTGTTCTAGGGGTGTGTTTAGGGTGAGCTTAGGGTTGGGGTGAGGGCTGCTGCTGTACCCTAACCCTTCCTGGTACCCCGTGCCCTGTCCTTTGTACCCCTAACCCTCAGGGTCAGCTCTCCACCTGTCAAGTCCCCCCCTTTTTGCCCCTCAGCCCGCAATGTCTGTGTGTCACCCCAAGCCCCCCGACACTGTCCTGTGGCCCCCTAACCTCCACTGTGCACTTTCCACCCTTGTAGGGGTGGTTTTAAGGGTGGGGTTAAGGGTGCTGTGAGGGCTGGTTCACCTGTCACCCTCAGGCACCCCCCACTTTGTCCCTCAGGACAGCCCCTGCCTCTCAGCCTCCTTGTGTCACCCTCAGGTTCCCACCGCAGCCTCTCAGCGTCTCTGTGCCACCCTGGAGCCCCCCTTTTTAACTCCTAAAGACCCCTTCTGCCTCTCAGCTGCCCCCATGTTCTGTGTCACCCTCCAGCCCCCTCCCCTCAGCCCCAGGTGCCTTTGTGACACCGCGCGGCCCACAGACGCCGTCCCTGCCTGTTTTCTTTGGGTGTTGTCCTGCTGCGAGGGCCGCACTATCCCCACGAGTCCGGGCTCCCATGTCCTGCTGCAGGGAGTCACACCTGGGGCATGGGAGGAGTGAGGGATGGGGCAGGGGCGGGATGGGGAGGGGTGAAGGGTGGAGAGAGACTGGGGAAGGGGTGGGCTGGAAGTACATGTAGGGGTGAGGGGTGGAGACGGGGACAGAGCAGAACAGGGCAGGGGGAAGAGGGACATTTGGAGGGGGCAGTCCACATATCCCAGACCAAAGGTGCAGCAAAATACAATTTTAGCGGACAGGGCAAAGCCAAACACCACCTGCAAATTGACATCAGGAACCAGGGCTGGCCACTTTTCTTTCCCAGGGAAAAGGGCATGTCAGGGCCACAGACCCCTGGAGGCAAAGATCAGCCTTTTTCCTTGGGAAAGAAAAGTGGCCAGCCCAGGTTCCTGATGTCAGTTTGTAGGGTTCCCTTGGGACTGTCAGGGCAGCACAGGTTTGAGGTGGGGGCAGCTTGGGTCTGCGACACATCCTCGATCGTTTGGATTTTTGGAGGTGTCCGGCCACTGAGGGCCACAGGCCCCTGGAGACAAAGATCAGCCTTTTTCCTTGGGAAAGAAAAGTGGCCAGCCCAGGTTCTTAATGTCAGTTTGTAGGGTTCCCTTGGGACTGTCAGGGCAGCACAGGTTTGAGGTGGGGGCAGCTTAGGTCTGCGACACATCCTCGATCGTTTGGATTTGGGACGCAGCCGGCCACTGAGGGCCTAACCCTAAACCCTAAACCCAAACCCTAACCCCTAACCCTACAAGATGGTGGCACCCATGTGGTCACATGATGGGGAGTAAAATGGCAGCACATGTGTGGTCATGTGACAGGGAGCAAGATGGTGGCGCCCATAGGGTCACGTGATGGGGAGCAAGGTGGCGGTGTCTACATGGTGGGGGTGATGTGGGTAGTGGGTATTGTAATGTGCCAGGTGGAGCACTAATTAGGGGTTGTATAGGTATATATAAAAAAGAAGAAAAACTATATGTCCGGTGCAGCAGTAGAAAGTTTCAGGCTCCCGGGGAGTAAATTCTTTTTTTTTAAAATAATTATTAAAAGTTTGGTTTTTATTTTACTCCCAGGGAGCCTGAAACTTTCTACTGCTGCTTTTTGAAAGCTAGAAAGGGAAACAAAGTTAGAAAGGAAAAGATGGAAAGAAAGAAAAAGACAGACTTAAGAGCCCACTTAAGAGACCACTTAAGAGCCCACTTAAGAGCCCACTTAAGAGCCCACTTAAGAGCCCACTTAAGAGCCCACTTAAGAGCCCACTTAAGAGCCCACTTAAGAGACCACTTAAGAGACGAAAAGAAATAGGAAAAGAATGGCAAAGAGTAAAAAATGAGAAGGGTTACAGTGAAAAAGAAAGAGGGTGAGAGTGAAAAAGAGGACAAAAGAATAGAGAAAAAAAAGAAGAGAAGCTGGAGAGAAAAAGAAATAAAGAGCAAAAGCATCAACTACAGAGAAAAATAAATAGTTAGAAATAGTGAAACAGAGAAACAGAAGACATACAGGGAAATAGAGAAGCAGAGAGAGAGAGAGTTAGAAACAGTGAGAAACAGAAACAAAGTTAGGGACGGACAGAAATGACGTGTCAGAAAGAAAACGAAGAGAAGAAGCAAAGGAAGAAATACAGTGGGGAAAAAAAAATGACTAAACCACACCAAAAAACACAGGAGCCAAAGGGGGAAGGGGAGGGAGCGGGGGGCATCATTATTAGGGTTGATTCAACTTTATTGAATATTTTTTTTTATTTACATTCCAGCAAAACACATGGAAACGATGTATACAAATGGGAACCCTGCAAACTGACATCAGGAACCTGGGCTGGCCACTTTTCTTTCCCAGGGAAAAGGCTGATCTTTGTCTCCAGGGGCCTGTGGCCCTGAGTGGCCGGACACCTCCAAAAATCCAAACGATCGAAGATGTGTCGCAGACCCAAGCTGCCCCCACCTCAAACCTGTGCTGCCCTGACAGTCCCAAGGGAACCCTACAAACTGACATCAGGAACCTGGGCTGGCCACTTTTCTTTCCCAGGGAAAAGGACCGGTCTTTGTCTCCAGGGGCCTGTGGCCCTGAAGTGGCCGGACACCTCCAAAAATCCAAACGATCGAGGATGTGTCGCAGACCCAAGCTGCCCCCACCTCAAACCTGTGCTGCTTTGACAGTCCCAAGGGAACCCTACAAACTGACATCAGGAACCTGGGCTGGCCACTTTTCTTTCCCAGGGAAAAGGACCGGTCTGTGTCTCCAAGGGCCTGTGGCCCTGAAGTGGCCAGACACCTCCAAAAATCCAAACGATCGAAGATGTGTCGCAGACCCAAGCTGCCCCCACCTCAAACCTGTGCTGCCCTGACAGTCCCAAGGGAACCCTACAAACTGACATCAGGAACCTGGGCTGGCCACTTTTCTTTCCCAGGGAAAAAGGACCGGTCTTTGTCTCCAGGGGCCTGTGGCCCTGAAGTGTCCGGACACCTCCAAAAATCCAAACGATCGAGGATGTGTCACAGACCCAAGCTGCCCCCACCTCAAACCTGTGCTGCCCTGACAGTCCCAAGGGAACCCTACAAACTGACATCAGGAACCTGGGCTGGCCACTTTTCTTTCCCAGGGAAAAAGGCTGAATTTTGCCTCCAGTGGCCTGTGGCCCTGAAGTGGCCGGACACCTCCAAAAATCCAAACGATCGAAGATGTGTCGCAGACCCAAGCTGCCCCCCCCTCAAACCTGTGCTGCCCTGACAGTCCCAAGGGAACCCTACAAACTGACATCAGGAACCTGGGCTGGCCACTTTTCTTTCCCAGGGAAAAGGACCGGTCTTTGTCTCCAGGGGCCTGTGGCCCTGAAGTGGCCGGACACCTCCAAAAATCCAAACGATCGAGGATGTGTCGCAGACCCAAGCTGCCCCCACCTCAAACCTGTGCTGCTTTGACAGTCCCAAGGGAACCCTACAAACTGACATCAGGAACCTGGGCTGGCCACTTTTCTTTCCCTGGGAAAAGGACCGGTCTTTGTCTCCAGGGGCCTGTGGCCGTGAAGTGGCCGGACACCTCCAAAAATCCAAACGATCGAAGATGTGTCGCAGACCCAAGCTGCCCCCACCTCAAACCTGTGCTGCCCTGACAGTCCCAAGGGAACCCTACAAACTGACATCAGGAACCTGGGCTGGCCACTTTTCTTTCCCAAGGAAAAAGCCTGATCTTTGCCTCCAGGGGCCTGTGGCCCTGAAGTGGCCGGACACCTCCAAAAATCCAAACGATCGAAGATGTGTCGCAGACCCAAGCTGCCCCCACCTCAAACCTGTGCTGCCCTGACAGTCCCAAGGGAACCCTACAAACTGACATCAGGAACCTGGGCTGGCCACTTTTCTTTCCCAGGGAAAAGGACCGGTCTGTGTCTCCAGGGGCCTGTGGCCCTGAGTGGCCGGACACCTCCAAAAATCCAAACGATCGAAGATGTGTCGCAGACCCAAGCTGCCCCCACCTCAAACCTGTGCTGCCCTGACAGTCCCAAGGGAACCCTACAAACTGACATCAGGAACCTGGGCTGGCCACTTTTCTTTCCCAGGGAAAAAGGCTGATCTTTGCCTCCAGGGGCCTGTGACCCTGACTGGCCGGACACCTCCAAAAATCCAAACGATCGAAGATGTGTCGCAGACCCAAGCTGCCCCCAGCTCAAACCTGTGCTGCCCTGACAGTCCCAAGGGAACCCTACAAACTGACATCAGGAACCTGGGCTGGCCACTTTTCTTTCCCAGGGAAAAAGGCTGATATTTGCCTCCAGGGGCCTGTGGCCCTGAGTGGCCGGACACCTCCAAAAATCCAAACGATCGAAGATGTGTCGCAGACCCAAGCTGCCCCCACCTCAAACCTGTGCTGCCCTGACAGTCCCAAGGGAACCCTACAAACTGACATCAGGAACCTGGGCTGGCCACTTTTCTTTCCCAGGGTAAAGGACCGGTCTTTGTCTCCAGGGGCCTGTGGCCCTGAAGTGTCCGGACACCTCCAAAAATCCAAACGATCGAGGATGTGTCACAGACCCAAGCTGCCCCCACCTCAAACCTGTGCTGCCCTGACAGTCCCAAGGGAACCCTACAAACTGACATCAGGAACCTGGGCTGGCCACTTTTCTTTCCCAGGGAAAATGGCTGATCTTTGTCTCCACGGGCCTGTGGCCCTGAAGTGGCCGGACACCTCCAAAAATCCAAACGATTGAAGATGTGTCGCAGACCCAAGCTGCCCCCAGCTCAAACCTGTGCTGCTTTGACAGTCCCAAGGGAACCCTACAAACTGACATCAGGAACCTGGGCTGGCCACTTTTCTTTCCCTGGGAAAAGGACCGGTCTTTGTCTCCAGGGGCCTGTGGCCCTGAGTGGCCGGACACCTCCAAAAATCCAAACGATCGAAGATGTGTCGCAGACCCAAGCTGCCCCCACCTCAAACCTGTGCTGCCCTGACAGTCCCAAGGGAACCCTACAAACTGACATCAGGAACCTGGGCTGGCCACTTTTCTTTCCCAGGGAAAAGGACCGGTCTTTGTCTCCAGAGGCCTGTGGCCCTGAAGTGGCCGGACACCTCCAAAAATCCAAACGATCGAAGATGTGTCGCAGACCCAAGCTGCCCCCACCTCAAACCTGTGCTGCCCTGACAGTCCCAAGGGAACCCTACAAACTGACATCAGGAACCTGGGCTGGCCACTTTTCTTTCCCAGGGAAAAAGGCTGAATTTTGCCTCCAGGGGCCTGTGGCCCTGAAGTGGCCGGACACCTCCAAAAATCCAAACGATCGAAGATGTGTCGCAGACCCAAGCTGCCCCCACCTCAAACCTGTGCTGCCCTGACAGTCCCAAGGGAACCCTACAAACTGACATCAGGAACCTGGGCTGGCCACTTTTCTTTCCCAAGGAAAAAGGCTGATCTTTGCCTCCAGGGGCCTGTGGCCCTGAAGTGGCCGGACACCTCCAAAAATCCAAACGATCGAAGATGTGTCGCAGACCCAAGCTGCCCCCACCTCAAACCTGTGCTGCCCTGACAGTCCCAAGGGAACCCTACAAACTGACATCAGGAACCTGGGCTGGCCACTTTTCTTTCCCAGGGAAAAGGACCGGTCTGTGTCTCCAGGGGCCTGTGGCCCTGAGTGGCCGGACACCTCCAAAAATCCAAACGATCGAAGATGAGTCGCAGACCCAAGCTGCCCCAAGCTCAAACCTCTGCTGCCCTGACAGTCCCAAGGGAACCCTACAAACTGACATCAGGAACCTGGGCTGGCCACTTTTCTTTCCAAAGGAAAAAAGCTGATATTTGTTTCCATGGGCCTGTGGCCCTCAGTGGCCAGCTACGTCCAAAATTCCGAACGATCGAAGATGTGTCACAGAACCAAGCTGCCCCCACCTCAAACCTGTGCTGCCCTGACAGTCCCAAGGGAACCCTACAAACTGACATCAGGAACCTGGGCTGGCCACTTTTCTTTCCCAGGGAAAAAGGCTGATCTTTGCCTCCAGGGGCCTGTGGCCCTGAGTGGCCGGACACCTCCAAAAATCCAAACGATCGAAGATGTGTCGCAGACCCAAGCTGCCCCCACCTCAAACCTGTGCTGCCCTGACAGTCCCAAGGGAACCCTACAAACTGACATCAGGAACCTGGGCTGGCCACTTTTCTTTCCCAGGGAAAAAGGCTGATCTTTGCCTCCAGGGGCCTGTGGCCCTGAGTGGCCGGACACCTCCAAAAATCCAAACGATCGAAGATGTGTCGCAGACCCAAGCTGCCCCCACCTCAAACCTGTGCTGCCCTGACAGTCCCAAGGGAACCCTACAAACTGACATCAGGAACCTGGGCTGGCCACTTTTCTTTCCCAGGGAAAAGGACCGGTCTGTGTCTCCAGGGGCCTGTGGCCCTGAAGTGGCCGACAGCCTCCAAAAATCCAAACGATCGAAGATGTGTCGCAGACCCAAGCTGCCCCCAACTCAAACCTGTGCTGCCCTGACAGTCCCAAGGGAACCCTACAAACTGACATCAGGAACCTGGGCTGGCCACTTTTCTTTCCCTGGGAAAAGGCTGATCTTTGCCTCCAGGGGCCTGTGGCCCTGAAGTGGCCGGACAACTCCAAAAATCCAAACGATCGAAGATGTGTCGCAGACCCAAGCTGCCCCCACCTCAAACCTCTGCTGCCCTGACAGTCCCAAGGGAACCCTACAAACTGACATCAGGAACCTGGGCTGGCCACTTTTCTTTCCCAGGGAAAAGGACCGGTCTGTGTCTCCAGGGGCCTGTGGCCCTGAGTGGCCGGACACCTCCAAAAATCCAAACGATCGAAGATGTGTCGCAGACCCAAGCTGCCCCCACCTCAAACCTGTGCTGCCCTGACAGTCCCAAGGGAACCCTGCAAACTGACATCAGGAACCTGGGCTGGCCACTTTTCTTTCCCAGGGAAAAAGGCTGATCTTTGCCTCCAGGGGCCTGTGACCCTGACTGGCCGGACACCTCCAAAAATCCAAACGATCGAAGATGAGTCGCAGACCCAAGCTGCCCCCACCTCAAACCTGTGCTGCCCTGACAGTCCCAAGGGAACCCTACAAACTGACATCAGGAACCTGGGCTGGCCACTTTTCTTTCCCAGGGAAAAGGACCGGTCTGTGTCTCCAGGGGCCTGTGGCCCTGAAGTGGCCGACAGCCTCCAAAAATCCAAACGATCGAAGATGTGTCGCAGACCCAAGCTGCCCCCAACTCAAACCTGTGCTGCCCTGACAGTCCCAAGGGAACCCTACAAACTGACATCAGGAACCTGGGCTGGCCACTTTTCTTTCCCTGGGAAAAGGCTGATCTTTGCCTCCAGGGGCCTGTGGCCCTGAAGTGGCCGGACAACTCCAAAAATCCAAACGATCGAAGATGTGTCGCAGACCCAAGCTGCCCCCACCTCAAACCTCTGCTGCCCTGACAGTCCCAAGGGAACCCTACAAACTGACATCAGGAACCTGGGCTGGCCACTTTTCTTTCCCAGGGAAAAGGACCAGTCTGTGTCTCCAGGGGCCTGTGGCCCTGAGTGGCCGGACACCTCCAAAAATCCAAACGATCGAAGATGTGTCGCAGACCCAAGCTGCCCCCACCTCAAACCTGTGCTGCCCTGACAGTCCCAAGGGAACCCTGCAAACTGACATCAGGAACCTGGGCTGGCCACTTTTCTTTCCCAGGGAAAAAGGCTGATCTTTGCCTCCAGGGGCCTGTGACCCTGACTGGCCGGACACCTCCAAAAATCCAAACGATCGAAGATGAGTCGCAGACCCAAGCTGCCCCCAGCTCAAACCTGTGCTGCCCTGACAGTCCCAAGGGAACCCTACAAACTGACATCAGGAACCTGGGCTGGCCACTTTTCTTTCCCAGGGAAAAAGGCTGAATTTTGCCTCCAGGGGCCTGTGGCCCTGAAGTGGCCGGACACCTCCAAAAATCCAAACGATCGAAGATGTGTCGCAGACCCAAGCTGCCCCCACCTCAAACCTGTGCTGCCCTGACAGTCCCAAGGGAACCCTACAAACTGACATCAGGAACCTGGGCTGGCCACTTTTCTTTCCCAGGGAAAAAGGCTGAATTTTGCCTCCAGGGGCCTGTGGCCCTGAAGTGGCCGGACACCTCCAAAAATCCAAACGATCGAGGATGTGTCGCAGACCCAAGCTGCCCCCACCTCAAACCTGTGCTGCTTTGACAGTCCCAAGGGAACCCTACAAACTGACATCAGGAACCTGGGCTGGCCACTTTTCTTTCCCAGGGAAAAAGGCTGAATTTTGCCTCCAGGGGCCTGTGGCCCTGAAGTGGCCGGACACCTCCAAAAATCCAAACGATCGAAGATGTGTCGCAGACCCAAGCTGCCCCCACCTCAAACCTGTGCTGCCCTGACAGTCCCAAGGGAACCCTACAAACTGACATCAGGAACCTGGGCTGGCCACTTTTCTTTCCCAGGGAAAAAGGCTGAATTTTGCCTCCAGGGGCCTGTGGCCCTGAAGTGGCCGGACACCTCCAAAAATCCAAACGATCGAAGATGTGTCGCAGACCCAAGCTGCCCCCACCTCAAACCTGTGCTACTTTGACAGTCCCAAGGGAACCCTACAAACTGACATCAGGAACCTGGGCTGGCCACTTTTCTTTCCCAGGGAAAAGGTCCGGTCTGTGTCTCCAGCGGCCTGTGGCCCTGAAGTGGCCGGACACCTCCAAAAATCCAAACGATCGAAGATGTGTCGCAGACCCAAGCTGCCCCCACCTCAAACCTGTGCTGCCCTGACAGTCCCAAGGGAACCCTACAAACTGACATCAGGAACCTGGGCTGGCCACTTTTCTTTCCCAAGGAAAAAGGCTGATCTTTGCCTCCAGGGGCCTGTGGCCCTGAAGTGGCCGGACACCTCCAAAAATCCAAACGATCGAAGATGTGTCGCAGACCCAAGCTGCCCCCACCTCAAACCTGTGCTGCCCTGACAGTCCCAAGGGAACCCTACAAACTGACATCAGGAACCTGGGCTGGCCACTTTTCTTTCCCAGGGAAAAGGACCGGTCTGTGTCTCCAGGGGCCTGTGGCCCTGAGTGGCCGGACACCTCCAAAAATCCAAACGATCGAAGATGAGTCGCAGACCCAAGCTGCCCCAAGCTCAAACCTCTGCTGCCCTGACAGTCCCAAGGGAACCCTACAAACTGACATCAGGAACCTGGGCTGGCCACTTTTCTTTCCAAAGGAAAAAAGCTGATATTTGTTTCCATGGGCCTGTGGCCCTCAGTGGCCAGCTACGTCCAAAATTCCGAACGATCGAAGATGTGTCACAGAACCAAGCTGCCCCCACCTCAAACCTGTGCTGCCCTGACAGTCCCAAGGGAACCCTACAAACTGACATCAGGAACCTGGGCTGGCCACTTTTCTTTCCCAGGGAAAAAGGCTGATCTTTGCCTCCAGGGGCCTGTGGCCCTGAGTGGCCGGACACCTCCAAAAATCCAAACGATCGAAGATGTGTCGCAGACCCAAGCTGCCCCCACCTCAAACCTGTGCTGCCCTGACAGTCCCAAGGGAACCCTACAAACTGACATCAGGAACCTGGGCTGGCCACTTTTCTTTCCCAGGGAAAAAGGCTGATCTTTGCCTCCAGGGGCCTGTGGCCCTGAGTGGCCGGACACCTCCAAAAATCCAAACGATCGAAGATGTGTCGCAGACCCAAGCTGCCCCCACCTCAAACCTGTGCTGCCCTGACAGTCCCAAGGGAACCCTACAAACTGACATCAGGAACCTGGGCTGGCCACTTTTCTTTCCCAGGGAAAAGGACCGGTCTGTGTCTCCAGGGGCCTGTGGCCCTGAAGTGGCCGGACACCTCCAAAAATCCAAACGATCGAAGATGTGTCGCAGACCCAAGCTGCCCCCAACTCAAACCTGTGCTGCCCTGACAGTCCCAAGGGAACCCTACAAACTGACATCAGGAACCTGGGCTGGCCACTTTTCTTTCCCTGGGAAAAGGCTGATCTTTGCCTCCAGGGGCCTGTGGCCCTGAAGTGGCCGGACAACTCCAAAAATCCAAACGATCGAAGATGTGTCGCAGACCCAAGCTGCCCCCACCTCAAACCTCTGCTGCCCTGACAGTCCCAAGGGAACCCTACAAACTGACATCAGGAACCTGGGCTGGCCACTTTTCTTTCCCAGGGAAAAGGACCGGTCTGTGTCTCCAGGGGCCTGTGGCCCTGAGTGGCCGGACACCTCCAAAAATCCAAACGATCGAAGATGTGTCGCAGACCCAAGCTGCCCCCACCTCAAACCTGTGCTGCCCTGACAGTCCCAAGGGAACCCTGCAAACTGACATCAGGAACCTGGGCTGGCCACTTTTCTTTCCCAGGGAAAAAGGCTGATCTTTGCCTCCAGGGGCCTGTGACCCTGACTGGCCGGACACCTCCAAAAATCCAAACGATCGAAGATGAGTCGCAGACCCAAGCTGCCCCCAGCTCAAACCTGTGCTGCCCTGACAGTCCCAAGGGAACCCTACAAACTGACATCAGGAACCTGGGCTGGCCACTTTTCTTTCCAAAGGAAAAAAGCTGATATTTGTTTCCATGGGCCTGTGGCCCTCAGTGGCCAGCTACGTCCAAAATTCCGAACGATCGAAGATGTGTCGCAGACCCAAGCTGCCCCCAGCTCAAACCTGTGCTGCCCTGACAGTCCCAAGGGAACCCTACAAACTGACATCAGGAACCTGGGCTGGCCACTTTTCTTTCCCAGGGAAAAAGGCTGAATTTTGCCTCCAGGGGCCTGTGGCCCTGAAGTGGCCGGACACCTCCAAAAATCCAAACGATCGAAGATGTGTCGCAGACCCAAGCTGCCCCCACCTCAAACCTGTGCTGCCCTGACAGTCCCAAGGGAACCCTACAAACTGACATCAGGAACCTGGGCTGGCCACTTTTCTTTCCCAGGGAAAAAGGCTGAATTTTGCCTCCAGGGGCCTGTGGCCCTGAAGTGGCCGGACACCTCCAAAAATCCAAACGATCGAAGATGTGTCGCAGACCCAAGCTGCCCCCACCTCAAACCTGTGCTGCCCTGACAGTCCCAAGGGAACCCTACAAACTGACATCAGGAACCTGGGCTGGCCACTTTTCTTTCCCAGGGAAAAAGCCTGATCTTTGCCTCCAGGGGCCTGTGGCCCTGAAGTGGCCGGACACCTCCAAAAATCCAAACGATCGAAGATGTGTCGCAGACCCAAGCTGCCCCCACCTCAAACCTGTGCTGCCCTGAAAGTCCCAAGGGAACCCTACAAACTGACCTCAGGAACCTGGGCTGGCCACTTTTCTTTGCCAAGGAAAATGGCTGATCTTTGCCTCCAGGGTCCTGTGCCCCTGAAGTGGCCGGACACCTCCAAAAATCCAAACGATCGAAGATGTGTCGCAGACCAAAGCTGCCCCCAGCTCAAACCTGTGCTGCCCTGACAGTCCCAAGGGAACCCTACAAACTGACATCAGGAACCTGGGCTGGCCACTTTTCTTTCCCAAGGATAAACGACCGGTCTGTGTCTCCAGGGGCCTGTGGCCCTGAGTGGCCGGACACCTCCAAAAATCCAAACGATCGAAGATGTGTCGCAGACCAAAGCTGCCCCCAGCTCAAACCTGTGCTGCCCTGACAGTCCCAAGGGAACCCTACAAACTGACATCAGGAACCTGGGCTGGCCACTTTTCTTTCCCAAGGAAAAGGACCGGTCTGTGTCTCCAGGGGTCTGTGGCCCTTACTGGCCGGACACCTCCAAAAATTAAAACGATCAAAGATGTGTAACAGACCCAAGCTGCCCCCACCTCAAACCTGTGCTGCCCTGACAGTCCCAAGGGAACCCTACAAACTGACATCAGGAACCTGGGCTGGCCACTTTTCTTTCCCAGGGAAAAGGACCGGTCTGTCTCTCCAGGGGCCTGTGGCCCTGAAGTGGCCGGACACCTCCAAAAATCCAAACGATCGAAGATGTGTCACAGACCCAAGCTGCCCCCACCTCAAACCTGTGCTGCCCTGACAGTCCCAAGGGAACCCTACAAACTGACATCAGGAACCTGGGCTGGCCACTTTTCTTTCCCAAGGAAAAAGGCTGATCTTTGCCTCCAGGGGCCTGTGGCCCTGAAGTGGCCGGACACCTCCAAAAATCCAAACGATCGAAGATGTGTCGCAGACCCAAGCTGCCCCCAGCTCAAACCTGTGCTGCCCTGACAGTCCCAAGGGAACCCTACAAACTGACATCAGGAACCTGGGCTGGCCACTTTTCTTTCCCAAAGAAAATAGCTGATCTTTGCCTCCAGGGGCCTGTGGCCCTGACTGGCCGGACACCTCCAAAAATCCAAACGATCGAGGATGTGTCGCAGACCCAAGCTGCCCCCACCTCAAACCTGTGCTGCCCTGACAGTCCCAAGGGAACCCTACAAACTGACATCAGGAACCTGGGCTGGCCACTTTTCTTTCCCAGGGAAAAGGACCGGTCTGTGTCTCCAGGGGCCTGTGGCCCTGAGTGGCCGGACACCTCCAAAAATCCAAACGATCGAAGATGAGTCGCAGACCCAAGCTGCCCCAAGCTCAAACCTCTGCTGCCCTGACAGTCCCAAGGGAACCCTACAAACTGACATCAGGAACCTGGGCTGGCCACTTTTCTTTCCCAGGGAAAAAGGCTGAATTTTGCCTCCAGGGGCCTGTGGCCCTGAAGTGGCCGGACACCTCCAAAAATCCAAACGATCGAAGATGTGTCGCAGACCCAAGCTGCCCCCACCTCAAACCTGTGCTGCCCTGACAGTCCCAAGGGAACCCTACAAACTGACATCAGGAACCTGGGCTGGCCACTTTTCTTTCCCAGGGAAAAAGCCTGATCTTTGCCTCCAGGGGCCTGTGGCCCTGAAGTGGCCGGACACCTCCAAAAATCCAAACGATCGAAGATGTGTCGCAGACCCAAGCTGCCCCCACCTCAAACCTGTGCTGCCCTGAAAGTCCCAAGGGAACCCTACAAACTGACCTCAGGAACCTGGGCTGGCCACTTTTCTTTCCCAGGGAAAAAGGCTGAATTTTGCCTCCAGGGTCCTGTGCCCCTGAAGTGGCCGGACACCTCCAAAAATCCAAACGATCGAAGATGTGTCGCAGACCAAAGCTGCCCCCAGCTCAAACCTGTGCTGCCCTGACAGTCCCAAGGGAACCCTACAAACTGACATCAGGAACCTGGGCTGGCCACTTTTCTTTCCCAAGGATAAACGACCGGTCTGTGTCTCCAGGGGCCTGTGGCCCTGAGTGGCCGGACACCTCCAAAAATCCAAACGATCGAAGATGTGTCGCAGACCAAAGCTGCCCCCAGCTCAAACCTGTGCTGCCCTGACAGTCCCAAGGGAACCCTACAAACTGACATCAGGAACCTGGGCTGGCCACTTTTCTTTCCCAAGGAAAAGGACCGGTCTGTGTCTCCAGGGGTCTGTGGCCCTTACTGGCCGGACACCTCCAAAAATTAAAACGATCAAAGATGTGTAACAGACCCAAGCTGCCCCCACCTCAAACCTGTGCTGCCCTGACAGTCCCAAGGGAACCCTACAAACTGACATCAGGAACCTGGGCTGGCCACTTTTCTTTCCCAGGGAAAAGGACCGGTCTGTCTCTCCAGGGGCCTGTGGCCCTGAAGTGGCCGGACACCTCCAAAAATCCAAACGATCGAAGATGTGTCGCAGACCCAAGCTGCCCCCACCTCAAACCTGTGCTGCCCTGACAGTCCCAAGGGAACCCTACAAACTGACATCAGGAACCTGGGCTGGCCACTTTTCTTTCCCAAGGAAAAAAGCTGATCTTTGCCTCCAGGGGCCTGTGGCCCTGAAGTGGCCGGACACCTCCAAAAATCCAAACGATCGAAGATGTGTCGCAGACCCAAGCTGCCCCCAGCTCAAACCTGTGCTGCCCTGACAGTCCCAAGGGAACCCTACAAACTGACATCAGGAACCTGGGCTGGCCACTTTTCTTTCCCAAAGAAAATAGCTGATCTTTGCCTCCAGGGGCCTGTGGCCCTGACTGGCCGGACACCTCCAAAAATCCAAACGATCGAGGATGTGTCGCAGACCCAAGCTGCCCCCACCTCAAACCTGTGCTGCCCTGACAGTCCCAAGGGAACCCTACAAACTGACATCAGGAACCTGGGCTGGCCACTTTTCTTTCCCAAGAAAAATGGCTGATCTTTGTATCCAGGGGCCTGTGGCCCTGAGTGGCCGGACACCTCCAAAAATCCAAACGATCGAAGATGTGTCGCAGACCCAAGCTGCCCCCAGCTCAAACCTGTGCTGCCCTGACAGTCCCAAGGGAACCCTACAAACTGACATCAGGAACCTGGGCTGGCCACTTTTCTTTCCCAAGGAAAAAGGCTGATCTTTGCCTCCAGGGTCCTGTGGCCCTGAGTGGCCGGACACCTCCAAAAATCCAAACGATCGAAGATGTGTTGCAGACCCAAGCTGCCCCCACCTCAAACCTGTGCTGCCCTGACAGTCCCAAGGGAACCCTACAAACTGACATCAGGAACCTGGGCTGGCCACTTTTCTTTCCCAGGCAAAAAGGCTGATCTTTGCCTCCAGGGGCCTGTGGCCCTGAGTGGCCGGACACCTCCAAAAATCCAAATGATCGAAGATGTGTCGCAGACCCAAGCTGCCCCCACCTCAAACCTGTGCTGCCCTGACAGTCCCAAGGGAACCCTACAAACTGACATCAGGAACCTGGGCTGGCCACTTTTCTCTCAAAAGTAAAAAGGACCGGTCTGTGTCCCCAGGGGCCTGTGGCCCTGACTGGCCGGAGACCTCCAAAAATCCAAACGATCGAACATGTGTCGCAGACCCAAGCTGCCCCCACCTCAAACCTGTGCTGCCCTGACAGTCCCAAGGGAACCCTACAAACTGACATCAGGAACCTGGGCTGGCCACTTTTCTTTCCCAAGGAAAAAGGCTGATCTTTGCCTCCAGGGGCCTGTGGCCCTGAGTGGCCGGACACGTCCAAAAAATCCCAACAAGCAAGGATGTGCCCTCCACTGGCACCTTTCCAAAGCATTGCACTAGATTCCAATAATACTCTGCATTTCCAGTGGTTCAGCCTGTCTGCCCCTCATCCTGACCCTTAAAATGCACTAAGGAATTCTAAAACAGCCCTTAGGGAGGTGTAACAAGGCCCTAAAAGACACCAGACAAGTCCTAAGAAGCCTTCCAAAATCCCCTAAATATTCCTAATGGTCCTGCAAAAACACTCAAGGAAACCTGCTCAGCCTCCAAAGCCTTCCTGGTGTTCTCTAGCCCACAGATGTCATCCCTACCTTTCTCCAGGAGGTCCTGTTGTCCTCTGAGGGTTCTGTCGTTGTCCTGGTGTGAGGGTCACTGCCTTGTCCTAGCGGGAGCGTTCCGGTGTGCTCTCGCTGTTAGGGTTGCTGTGTGGTGCTGCTGCTGGCAGGGCTGAAAAGGGAAAAGGCTCTTGTTAGGGGGGCTGCTTAGGCTGAGGTTAGGGCTGGGGGGAGAGGTGGTGCTCCTGTACCCTAACTTGCCTCCTAAGCTGTACCCTGTAGCCCTGATCTCCACTGCACTGTCCAGCCCTCAAGCCCTCGCCCTTTACCCCTCAACCTCTCCCTCTGCCCCCCAGCCCTCAGGCTCTGTGTGTCACCCTCGAGCCCCCCCTTTGCCCCTCAAGCCCCCTCTCAGCTGCCCCTCAGCTCCTGTGCGTCACCCTTAATCCCTCTCCTTTGCCCCTCAGCCCCCAGCTTCTCTGTGTCATGCTCCAGCTGCCCCTGCCCCCCTCAGCATCTCTCTGTCACCCACTGTCCCCTTTCCCCGTGCCTCCCTCAGCTCCCAGCCTCTGTCACCCTCAAGCCCCCACAGTGCCCCTCAGCCTCTATGTGCTGTGCCATGAAAAAACATAAAAGTTCCCTAAAAACCCCTCATCTTCAAAATGTTCTAAAAGCCCCACAAAAACATAAAAATAGCCTCAGAATACCCTTAAAATACAAGAAAAATACCCTACTTTTAAAAAAACCCTAAAACACACCTAAATATCCCTTAAAAACCTTTAAGAAATCCCTCAATATTCCTAAAAGAGCTCTAAAAATACCCCAAAAATACTTAAAATGCCCTGATAAGACCCTAAAAAAACCTAAAAGTTCCCTCAAAAGACCTAAAAATACCCTAGTCCTAAGAGTCCTCCACATACCCTCAATAGACCTAAAAAAGCCCCAAGAACACCCCAAAAAAAACCCATAAAAATTCTAATTAGTAGTAAGAAAGCCATGAAAATACCCTAAAAAAATCTTTTAAAAGCCCTAAAAAAGCCCTAAAAGTATCCTAAATAGTCACAGAAAATTCCTAAAAAGCTCCTGTGAAAAAAAAACCTAAAATATCTTTTTAAAGCCCTAAAAAACCCCTAAAAAAGTGCTCAGTCCCCAACCTCTACCAGTCACTCTCTAGCCAGCAAATATCATCCCTACCTTTTCATTAGGGTCACTGCCTGCAGCTGCTGGGAGGGTTCTGGGGCTGTCCCAGCATTAGGGTCACTGCCTGCAGCTGCTGTTGAGGAAAACTGGTGTTCTAGGGGTGTGTTTAGGGTGAGCTTAGGGTTGGGGTGAGGGCTGCTGCTGTACCCTAACCCTTCCTGGTACCCCGTGCCCTGTCCTTTGTACCCCTAACCCTCAGGGTCAGCTCTCCACCTGTCAAGTCCCCCCCTTTTTGCCCCTCAGCCCGCAATGTCTGTGTGTCACCCCAAGCCCCCCGACACTGTCCTGTGGCCCCCTAACCTCCACTGTGCACTTTCCACCCTTGTAGGGGTGGTTTTAAGGGTGGGGTTAAGGGTGCTGTGAGGGCTGGTTCACCTGTCACCCTCAGGCACCCCCCACTTTGTCCCTCAGGACAGCCCCTGCCTCTCAGCCTCCTTGTGTCACCCTCAGGTTCCCACCGCAGCCTCTCAGCGTCTCTCTGCCACCCTGGAGCCCCCCTTTTTGACTCCTAAAGACCCCTTCTGCCTCTCAGCTGCCCCCATGTTCTGTGTCACCCTCCAGCCCCCTCCCCTCAGCCCCAGGTGCCTTTGTGACACCGCGCGGCCCACAGACGCCGTCCCTGCCTGTTTTCTTTGGGTGTTGTCCTGCTGCGAGGGCCGCACTATCCCCACGAGTCCGGGCTCCCATGTCCTGCTGCAGGGAGTCACACCTGGGGCATGGGAGGAGTGAGGGATGGGGCAGGGGCGGGATGGGGAGGGGTGAAGGGTGGAGAGAGACTGGGGAAGGGGTGGGCTGGAAGTACATGTAGGGGTGAGGGGTGGAGACGGGGACAGAGCAGAACAGGGCAGGGGGAAGAGGGACATTTGGAGGGGGCAGTCCACATATCCCAGACCAAAGGTGCAGCAAAATACAATTTTAGCGGACAGGGCAAAGCCAAACACCACCTGCAAATTGACATCAGGAACCAGGGCTGGCCACTTTTCTTTCCCAGGGAAAAGGGCATGTCACGGCCACAGACCCCTGGAGGCAAAGATAAACCTTTTTCCTTGGGAAAGAAAAGTGGCCAGCCCAGGTTCCTGATGTCAGTTTGTAGGGTTCCCTTGGGACTGTCAGGGCAGCACAGGTTTGAGGTGGGGGCAGCTTGGGTCTGCGACACATCCTCGATCGTTTGGATTTTTGGAGGTGTCCAGCCACTGAGGGCCACAGGCCCCTGGAGACAAAGATCAGCCTTTTTCCTTGGGAAAGAAAAGTGGCCAGCCCAGGTTCCTGAGGTCAGTTTGTAGGGTTCCCTTGGGACTGTCAGGGCAGCACAGGTTTGAGGTGGGGGCAGCTTAGGTCTGCGACACATCCTCGATCGTTTGGATTTGGGACGCAGCCGGCCACTGAGGGCCTAACCCTAAACCCTAAACCCAAACCCTAACCCCTAACCCTACAAGATGGTGGCACCCATGTGGTCACATGATGGGGAGTAAAATGGCAGCACATGTGTGGTCATGTGACAGGGAGCAAGATGGTGGCGCCCATAGGGTCACGTGATGGGGAGCAAGGTGGCGGTGTCTACATGGTGGGGGTGATGTGGGTAGTGGGTATTGTAATGTGCCAGGTGGAGCACTAATTAGGGGTTGTATAGGTATATATAAAAAAGAAGAAAAACTATATGTCCGGTGCAGCAGTAGAAAGTTTCAGGCTCCCGGGGAGTAAATTCTTTTTTTTTAAAATAATTATTAAAAGTTTGGTTTTTATTTTACTCCCAGGGAGCCTGAAACTTTCTACTGCTGCTTTTTGAAAGCTAGAAAGGGAAACAAAGTTAGAAAGGAAAAGATGGAAAGAAAGAAAAAGACAGACTTAAGAGCCCACTTAAGAGACCACTTAAGAGCCCACTTAAGAGCCCACTTAAGAGCCCACTCAAGAGACCACTTAAGAGCCCACTTAAGAGACCACTTAAGAGACCACTTAAGAGACCACTTAAGAGACGAAAAGAAATAGGAAAAGAATGGCAAAGAGTAAAAAATGAGAAGGGTTACAGTGAAAAAGAAAGAGGGTGAGAGTGAAAAAGAGGACAAAAGAATAGAGAAAAAAAAGAAGAGAAGCTGGAGAGAAAAAGAAATAAAGAGCAAAAGCATCAACTACAGAGAAAAATAAATAGTTAGAAATAGTGAAACAGAGAAACAGAAGACATACAGGGAAATAGAGAAGCAGAGAGAGAGAGAGTTAGAAACAGTGAGAAACAGAAACAAAGTTAGGGACGAACAGAAATGACGTGTCAGAAAGAAAACGAAGAGAAGAAGCAAAGGAAGAAATACAGTGGGGAAAAAAAAATGACTAAACCACACCAAAAAAACACAGGAGCCAAAGGGGGAAGGGGAGGGAGCGGGGGGCATCATTATTAGGGTTGATTCAACTTTATTGAATATTTTTTTTTATTTACATTCCAGCAAAACACATGGAAACGATGTATACAAATGGGAACCCTGCAAACTGACATCAGGAACCTGGGCTGGCCACTTTTCTTTCCCAGGGAAAAGGCTGATCTTTGTCTCCAGGGGCCTGTGGCCCTGAGTGGCCGGACACCTCCAAAAATCCAAACGATCGAAGATGTGTCGCAGACCCAAGCTGCCCCCACCTCAAACCTGTGCTGCCCTGACAGTCCCAAGGGAACCCTACAAACTGACACCAGGAACCTGGGCTGGCCACTTTTCTTTCCCAGGGAAAAGGACCGGTCTTTGTCTCCAGGGGCCTGTGGCCCTGAAGTGGCCGGACACCTCCAAAAATCCAAACGATCGAGGATGTGTCGCAGACCCAAGCTGCCCCCACCTCAAACCTGTGCTGCTTTGACAGTCCCAAGGGAACCCTACAAACTGACATCAGGAACCTGGGCTGGCCACTTTTCTTTCCCAGGGAAAAGGACCGGTCTGTGTCTCCAGGGGCCTGTGGCCCTGAGTGGCCGGACACCTCCAAAAATCCAAACGATCGAAGATGTGTCGCAGACCCAAGCTGCCCCCACCTCAAACCTGTGCTGCCCTGACAGTCCCAAGGGAACCCTACAAACTGACATCAGGAACCTGGGCTGGCCACTTTTCTTTCCCAGGGTAAAGGACCGGTCTTTGTCTCCAGGGGCCTGTGGCCCTGAAGTGGCCGGACACCTCCAAAAATCCAAACGATCGAGGATGTGTCACAGACCCAAGCTGCCCCCACCTCAAACCTGTGCTGCCCTGACAGTCCCAAGGGAACCCTACAAACTGACATCAGGAACCTGGGCTGGCCACTTTTCTTTCCCAGGGAAAAAGGCTGATATTTGCCTCCAGGGGCCTGTGGCCCTGAGTGGCCGGACACCTCCAAAAATCCAAACGATCGAAGATGTGTCGCAGACCCAAGCTGCCCCCACCGCAAACCTGTGCTGCCCTGACAGTCCCAAGGGAACCCTACAAACTGACATCAGGAACCTGGGCTGGCCACTTTTCTTTCCCAGGGAAAAGGACCGGTCTTTGTCTCCAGGGGCCTGTGGCCCTGAAGTGGCTGGACACCTCCAAAAATCCAAACGATCGAAGATGTGTCGCAGACCCAAGCTGCCCCCACCTCAAACCTGTGCTGCCCTGACAGTCCCAAGGGAACCCTACAAACTGACATCAGGAACCTGGGCTGGCCACTTTTCTTTCCCTGGGAAAAGGACCGGTCTTTGTCTCCAGGGGCCTGTGGCCCTGAGTGGCCGGACACCTCCAAAAATCCAAACGATCGAAGATGTGTCGCAGACCCAAGCTGCCCCCACCTCAAACCTGTGCTGCCCTGACAGTCCCAAGGGAACCCTACAAACTGACATCAGGAACCTGGGCTGGCCACTTTTCTTTCCCAGGGAAAAAGGCTGAATTTTGCCTCCAGGGGCCTGTGGCCCTGAAGTGGCCGGACACCTCCAAAAATCCAAACGATCGAAGATGTGTCGCAGACCCAAGCTGCCCCCACCTCAAACCTGTGCTGCCCTGACAGTCCCAAGGGAACCCTACAAACTGACATCAGGAACCTGGGCTGGCCACTTTTCTTTCCCAGGGAAAAAGGCTGATATTTGCCTCCAGGGGCCTGTGGCCCTGAAGTGGCCGGACACCTCCAAAAATCCAAACGATCGAAGATGTGTCGCAGACCCAAGCTGCCCCCACCGCAAACCTGTGCTGCCCTGACAGTCCCAAGGGAACCCTACAAACTGACATCAGGAACCTGGGCTGGCCACTTTTCTTTCCCAAGGAAAAAGCCTGATCTTTGCCTCCAGGGGCCTGTGGCCCTAAAGTGGCCGGACACCTCCAAAAATCCAAACGATCGAAGATGTGTCGCAGACCCAAGCTGCCCCCACCTCAAACCTGTGCTGCCCTGACAGTCCCAAGGGAACCCTACAAACTGACATCAGGAACCTGGGCTGGCCACTTTTCTTTCCCAAGAAAAATGGCTGATCTTTGTATCCAGGGGCCTGTGGCCCTGAAGTGGCCGGACACCTCCAAAAATCCAAACGATCGAAGATGTGTCGCAGACCCAAGCTGCCCCCACCTCAAACCTGTGCTGCCCTGACAGTCCCAAGGGAACCCTACAAACTGACATCAGGAACCTGGGCTGGCCACTTTTCTTTCCCAGGGAAAAGGACCGGTCTTTGTCTCCAGGGGCCTGTGGCCCTGAAGTGGCCGGACACCTCCAAAAATCCAAACGATCGAGGATGTGTCGCAGACCCAAGCTGCCCCCAGCTCAAACCTGTGCTGCTTTGACAGTCCCAAGGGAACCCTACAAACTGACATCAGGAACCTGGGCTGGCCACTTTTCTTTCCCAGGGAAAAGGACCGGTCTGTGTCTCCAGGGGCCTGTGGCCGTGAGTGGCCGGACACCTCCAAAAATCCAAACGATCGAAGATGTGTCGCAGACACAAGCTGCCCCCACCTCAAACCTGTGCTGCCCTGACAGTCCCAAGGGAACCCTACAAACTGACATCAGGAACCTGGGCTGGCCACTTTTCTTTCCCAATGAAAAAGGACCGGTCTTTCTCTCCAGGGCCCTGTGGCCCTGAAGTGGCCGGACACCTCCAAAAATCCAAACGATCGAAGATGTGTCGCAGACCCAAGCTGCCCCCACCTCAAACCTCTGCTGCCCTGACAGTCCCAAGGGAACCCTACAAACTGACATCAGGAACCTGGGCTGGCCACTTTTCTTTCCCTGGGAAAAGGACCGGTCTTTGTCTCCAGGGGCCTGTGACCCTGAAGTTGCCGGACACCTCCAAAAATCCAAACGATCGAGGATGTGTCGCAGACCCAAGCTGCCCCCAGCTCAAACCTGTGCTGCTTTGACAGTCCCAAGGGAACCCTACAAACTGACATCAGGAACCTGGGCTGGCCACTTTTCTTTCCCAGGGAAAATGGCTGATCTTTGTCTCCAGGGGCCTGTGGCCCTGAAGTGGCCGGACACCTCCAAAAATCCAAACGATCGAAGATGTGTCGCAGACCCAAGCTGCCCCCAGCTCAAACCTGTGCTGCCCTGACAGTCCCAAGGGAACCCTACAAACTGACATCAGGAACCTGGGCTGGCCACTTTTCTTTCCCAGGGAAAAGGACCGGTCTGTGTCTCCAGGGGCCTGTGGCCCTGAGTGGCCGGACACCTCCAAAAATCCAAACGATCGAGGATGTGTCGCAGACCCAAGCTGCCCCCACCTCAAACCTGTGCTGCCCTGACAGTCCCAAGGGAACCCTACAAACTGACATCAGGAACCTGGGCTGGCCACTTTTCTTTCCCAAGGAAAAAGGCTGATCTTTGCCTCCAGGGGCCTGTGGCCCTGAAGTGGCCGGACACCTCCAAAAATCCAAACGATCGAGGATGTGTCGCAGACCCAAGCTGCCCCACCTCAAACCTGTGCTGCTTTGACAGTCCCAAGGGAACCCTACAAACTGACATCAGGAACCTGGGCTGGCCACTTTTCTTTCCCAAGGAAAAAGGACCGGTCTGTGTCTCCAGGGGCCTGTGGCCCTGAAGTGGCCGGACACCTCCAAAAATCCAAACGATCGAAGATGTGTCGCAGACCCAAGCTGCCCCCACCTCAAACCTGTGCTGCCCTGACAGTCCCAAGGGAACCCTACAAACTGACATCAGGAACCTGGGCTGGCCACTTTTCTTTCCCTGGGAAAAGGACCGGTCTTTGTCTCCAGGGGCCTGTGGCCCTGAAGTGGCCGGACACCTCCAAAAATCCAAACGATCGAAGATGTGTCGCAGACCCAAGCTGCCCCCACCTCAAACCTCTGCTGCCCTGACAGTCCCAAGGGAACCCTACAAACTGACATCAGAAACCTGGGCTGGCCACTTTTCTTTCCCAGGGAAAAAGGCTGATCTTTGCCTCCAGGGGCCTGTGGCCCTGAAGTGGCCGGACACTTCCAAAAATCCAAACGATCGAAGATGTGTCGCAGACCCAAGCTGCCCCCACCTCAAACCTGTGCTGCCCTGACAGTCCCAAGGGAACCCTACAAACTGACATCAGGAACCTGGGCTGGCCACTTTTCTTTCCCAAGGAAAAAGGCTGATCTTTGCCTCCAGGGGCCTGTGGCCCTGAAGTGGCCGGACACCTCCAAAAATCCAAACGATCGAAGATGTGTCGCAGACCCAAGCTGCCCCCAGCTCAAACCTGTGCTGCCCTGACAGTCCCAAGGGAACCCTACAAACTGACATCAGGAACCTGGGCTGGCCACTTTTCTTTCCCAGGAAAAGGACCGGTCTTTGTCTCCAGGGACCTGTGGCCCTGAAGTGGCCGGACACCTCCAAAAATCCAAACGATCGAAGATGTGTCGCAGACCCAAGCTGCCCCCACCTCAAACCTGTGCTGCCCTGACAGTCCCAAGGGAACCCTACAAACTGACATCAGGAACCTGGGCTGGCCACTTTTCTTTCCCAGGGAAAAAGGCTGAATTTTGCCTCCAGGGGCCTGTGGCCCTGAAGTGGCCGGACACCTCCAAAAATCCAAACGATCGAAGATGTGTCGCAGACCCAAGCTGCCCCCACCTCAAACCTGTGCTGCCCTGACAGTCCCAAGGGAACCCTACAAACTGACATCAGGAACCTGGGCTGGCCACTTTTCTTTCCCAGGGAAAAGGACCGGTCTTTGTCTCCAGGGGCCTGTGGCCCTGAAGTGGCCGGACACCTCCAAAAATCCAAACGATCGAAGATGTGTCGCAGACCCAAGCTGCCCCCAGCTCAAACCTGTGCTGCCCTGACAGTCCCAAGGGAACCCTACAAACTGACATCAGGAACCTGGGCTGGCCACTTTTCTTTCCCAGGGAAAAAGGCTGATCTTTGCCTCCAGGGGCCTGTGGCCCTGACTGGCCGGACACCTCCAAAAATCCAAACGATCGAAGATGTGTCGCAGACCCAAGCTGCCCCCACCTCAAACCTGTGCTGCCCTGACAGTCCCAAGGGAACCCTACAAACTGACATCAGGAACCTGGGCTGGCCACTTTTCTTTCCAAAGGAAAAAAGCTGATATTTGTTTCCATGGGCCTGTGGCCCTCAGTGGCCACCTACGTCCAAAATTCCGAACGATCGAAGATGTGTCACAGAACCAAGCTGCCCCCACCTCAAACCTGTGCTGCCCTGACAGTCCCAAGGGAACCCTACAAACTGACATCAGGAACCTGGGCTGGCCACTTTTCTTTCCCAGGGAAAAGGACCGGTCTGTGTCTCCAGGGGCCTGTGGCCCTGAGTGGCCGGACACCTCCAAAAATCCAAACGATCGAAGATGTGTCGCAGACCCAAGCTGCCCCCACCTCAAACCTGTGCTGCCCTGACAGTCCCAAGGGAACCCTACAAACTGACATCAGGAACCTGGGCTGGCCACTTTTCTTTCCCAGGGTAAAGGACCGGTCTTTGTCTCCAGGGGCCTGTGGCCCTGAAGTGGCCGGACACCTCCAAAAATCCAAACGATCGAGGATGTGTCACAGACCCAAGCTGCCCCCACCTCAAACCTGTGCTGCCCTGACAGTCCCAAGGGAACCCTACAAACTGACATCAGGAACCTGGGCTGGCCACTTTTCTTTCCCAGGGAAAAAGGCTGATATTTGCCTCCAGGGGCCTGTGGCCCTGAGTGGCCGGACACCTCCAAAAATCCAAACGATCGAAGATGTGTCGCAGACCCAAGCTGCCCCCACCGCAAACCTGTGCTGCCCTGACAGTCCCAAGGGAACCCTACAAACTGACATCAGGAACCTGGGCTGGCCACTTTTCTTTCCCAGGGAAAAGGACCGGTCTTTGTCTCCAGGGGCCTGTGGCCCTGAAGTGGCTGGACACCTCCAAAAATCCAAACGATCGAAGATGTGTCGCAGACCCAAGCTGCCCCCACCTCAAACCTGTGCTGCCCTGACAGTCCCAAGGGAACCCTACAAACTGACATCAGGAACCTGGGCTGGCCACTTTTCTTTCCCTGGGAAAAGGACCGGTCTTTGTCTCCAGGGGCCTGTGGCCCTGAGTGGCCGGACACCTCCAAAAATCCAAACGATCGAAGATGTGTCGCAGACCCAAGCTGCCCCCACCTCAAACCTGTGCTGCCCTGACAGTCCCAAGGGAACCCTACAAACTGACATCAGGAACCTGGGCTGGCCACTTTTCTTTCCCAGGGAAAAAGGCTGAATTTTGCCTCCAGGGGCCTGTGGCCCTGAAGTGGCCGGACACCTCCAAAAATCCAAACGATCGAAGATGTGTCGCAGACCCAAGCTGCCCCCACCTCAAACCTGTGCTGCCCTGACAGTCCCAAGGGAACCCTACAAACTGACATCAGGAACCTGGGCTGGCCACTTTTCTTTCCCAGGGAAAAAGGCTGATATTTGCCTCCAGGGGCCTGTGGCCCTGAAGTGGCCGGACACCTCCAAAAATCCAAACGATCGAAGATGTGTCGCAGACCCAAGCTGCCCCCACCGCAAACCTGTGCTGCCCTGACAGTCCCAAGGGAACCCTACAAACTGACATCAGGAACCTGGGCTGGCCACTTTTCTTTCCCAAGGAAAATGGCTGATCTTTGTATCCAGGGGCCTGTGGCCCTGAAGTGGCCGGACACCTCCAAAAATCCAAACGATCGAAGATGTGTCGCAGACCCAAGCTGCCCCCACCTCAAACCTGTGCTGCCCTGACAGTCCCAAGGGAACCCTACAAACTGACATCAGGAACCTGGGCTGGCCACTTTTCTTTCCCAGGGAAAAGGACCGGTCTTTGTCTCCAGGGGCCTGTGGCCCTGAAGTGGCCGGACACCTCCAAAAATCCAAACGATCGAGGATGTGTCGCAGACCCAAGCTGCCCCCAGCTCAAACCTGTGCTGCTTTGACAGTCCCAAGGGAACCCTACAAACTGACATCAGGAACCTGGGCTGGCCACTTTTCTTTCCCAGGGAAAAGGACCGGTCTGTGTCTCCAGGGGCCTGTGGCCGTGAGTGGCCGGACACCTCCAAAAATCCAAACGATCGAAGATGTGTCGCAGACACAAGCTGCCCCCACCTCAAACCTGTGCTGCCCTGACAGTCCCAAGGGAACCCTACAAACTGACATCAGGAACCTGGGCTGGCCACTTTTCTTTCCCAATGAAAAAGGACCGGTCTTTCTCTCCAGGGCCCTGTGGCCCTGAAGTGGCCGGACACCTCCAAAAATCCAAACGATCGAAGATGTGTCGCAGACCCAAGCTGCCCCCACCTCAAACCTCTGCTGCCCTGACAGTCCCAAGGGAACCCTACAAACTGACATCAGGAACCTGGGCTGGCCACTTTTCTTTCCCTGGGAAAAGGACCGGTCTTTGTCTCCAGGGGCCTGTGACCCTGAAGTTGCCGGACACCTCCAAAAATCCAAACGATCGAGGATGTGTCGCAGACCCAAGCTGCCCCCAGCTCAAACCTGTGCTGCTTTGACAGTCCCAAGGGAACCCTACAAACTGACATCAGGAACCTGGGCTGGCCACTTTTCTTTCCCAGGGAAAATGGCTGATCTTTGTCTCCAGGGGCCTGTGGCCCTGAAGTGGCCGGACACCTCCAAAAATCCAAACGATCGAAGATGTGTCGCAGACCCAAGCTGCCCCCAGCTCAAACCTGTGCTGCCCTGACAGTCCCAAGGGAACCCTACAAACTGACATCAGGAACCTGGGCTGGCCACTTTTCTTTCCCAGGGAAAAGGACCGGTCTGTGTCTCCAGGGGCCTGTGGCCCTGAGTGGCCGGACACCTCCAAAAATCCAAACGATCGAGGATGTGTCGCAGACCCAAGCTGCCCCCACCTCAAACCTGTGCTGCCCTGACAGTCCCAAGGGAACCCTACAAACTGACATCAGGAACCTGGGCTGGCCACTTTTCTTTCCCAAGGAAAAAGGCTGATCTTTGCCTCCAGGGGCCTGTGGCCCTGAAGTGGCCGGACACCTCCAAAAATCCAAACGATCGAGGATGTGTCGCAGACCCAAGCTGCCCCACCTCAAACCTGTGCTGCTTTGACAGTCCCAAGGGAACCCTACAAACTGACATCAGGAACCTGGGCTGGCCACTTTTCTTTCCCAAGGAAAAAGGACCGGTCTGTGTCTCCAGGGGCCTGTGGCCCTGAAGTGGCCGGACACCTCCAAAAATCCAAACGATCGAAGATGTGTCGCAGACCCAAGCTGCCCCCACCTCAAACCTGTGCTGCCCTGACAGTCCCAAGGGAACCCTACAAACTGACATCAGGAACCTGGGCTGGCCACTTTTCTTTCCCTGGGAAAAGGACCGGTCTTTGTCTCCAGGGGCCTGTGGCCCTGAAGTGGCCGGACACCTCCAAAAATCCAAACGATCGAAGATGTGTCGCAGACCCAAGCTGCCCCCACCTCAAACCTCTGCTACCCTGACAGTCCCAAGGGAACCCTACAAACTGACATCAGAAACCTGGGCTGGCCACTTTTCTTTCCCAGGGAAAAAGGCTGATCTTTGCCTCCAGGGGCCTGTGGCCCTGAAGTGGCCGGACACTTCCAAAAATCCAAACGATCGAAGATGTGTCGCAGACCCAAGCTGCCCCCACCTCAAACCTGTGCTGCCCTGACAGTCCCAAGGGAACCCTACAAACTGACATCAGGAACCTGGGCTGGCCACTTTTCTTTCCCAAGGAAAAAGGCTGATCTTTGCCTCCAGGGGCCTGTGGCCCTGAAGTGGCCGGACACCTCCAAAAATCCAAACGATCGAAGATGTGTCGCAGACCCAAGCTGCCCCCAGCTCAAACCTGTGCTGCCCTGACAGTCCCAAGGGAACCCTACAAACTGACATCAGGAACCTGGGCTGGCCACTTTTCTTTCCCAGGAAAAGGACCGGTCTTTGTCTCCAGGGACCTGTGGCCCTGAAGTGGCCGGACACCTCCAAAAATCCAAACGATCGAAGATGTGTCGCAGACCCAAGCTGCCCCCACCTCAAACCTGTGCTGCCCTGACAGTCCCAAGGGAACCCTACAAACTGACATCAGGAACCTGGGCTGGCCACTTTTCTTTCCCAGGGAAAAAGGCTGAATTTTGCCTCCAGGGGCCTGTGGCCCTGAAGTGGCCGGACACCTCCAAAAATCCAAACGATCGAAGATGTGTCGCAGACCCAAGCTGCCCCCACCTCAAACCTGTGCTGCCCTGACAGTCCCAAGGGAACCCTACAAACTGACATCAGGAACCTGGGCTGGCCACTTTTCTTTCCCAGGGAAAAGGACCGGTCTTTGTCTCCAGGGGCCTGTGGCCCTGAAGTGGCCGGACACCTCCAAAAATCCAAACGATCGAAGATGTGTCGCAGACCCAAGCTGCCCCCACCTCAAACCTGTGCTGCCCTGACAGTCCCAAGGGAACCCTACAAACTGACATCAGGAACCTGGGCTGGCCACTTTTCTTTCCCAGGGAAAAAGGCTGATCTTTGCCTCCAGGGGCCTGTGGCCCTGACTGGCCGGACACCTCCAAAAATCCAAACGATCGAAGATGTGTCACAGACCCAAGCTGCCCCCAGCTCAAACATCTGCTGCCCTGACAGTCCCAAGGGAACCCTACAAACTGACATCAGGAACCTGGGCTGGCCACTTTTCTTTCCAAAGGAAAAAAGCTGATATTTGTTTCCATGGGCCTGTGGCCCTCAGTGGCCACCTACGTCCAAAATTCCGAACGATCGAAGATGTGTCACAGAACCAAGCTGCCCCCACCTCAAACCTGTGCTGCCCTGACAGTCCCAAGGGAACCCTACAAACTGACATCAGGAACCTGGGCTGGCCACTTTTCTTTCCCAGGGAAAAAGGCTGAATTTTGCCTCCAGGGGCCTGTGGCCCTGAAGTGGCCGGACACCTCCAAAAATCCAAACGATCGAAGATGTGTCGCAGACCCAAGCTGCCCCCACCTCAAACCTCTGCTGCCCTGACAGTCCCAAGGGAACCCTACAAACTGACATCAGGAACCTGGGCTGGCCACTTTTCTTTCCCTGGGAAAAGGACCGGTCTTTGTCTCCAGGGGCCTGAGGCCCTGAAGTTGCCGGACACCTCCAAAAATCCAAACGATCGAGGATGTGTCGCAGACCCAAGCTGCCCCCAGCTCAAACCTGTGCTGCTTTGACAGTCCCAAGGGAACCCTACAAACTGACATCAGGAACCTGGGCTGGCCACTTTTCTTTCCCAGGGAAAATGGCTGATCTTTGTCTCCAGGGGCCTGTGGCCCTGAAGTGGCCGGACACCTCCAAAAATCCAAACGATCGAAGATGTGTCGCAGACCCAAGCTGCCCCCAGCTCAAACCTGTGCTGCCCTGACAGTCCCAAGGGAACCCTACAAACTGACATCAGGAACCTGGGCTGGCCACTTTTCTTTCCCTGGGAAAAGGACCGGTCTGTGTCTCCAGGGGCCTGTGGCCCTGAAGTGGCCGGACACCTCCAAAAATCCAAACGATCGAAGATGTGTCACAGACCCAAGCTGCCCCCACCTCAAACCTGTGCTGCCCTGACAGTCCCAAGGGAACCCTACAAACTGACATCAGGAACCTGGGCTGGCCACTTTTCTTTCCCAAGGAAAAAGGCTGATCTTTGCCTCCAGGGGCCTGTGGCCCTGAAGTGGCCGGACACCTCCAAAAATCCAAACGATCGAAGATGTGTCGCAGACCCAAGCTGCCCCCACCTCAAACCTGTGCTGCCCTGACAGTCCCAAGGGAACCCTACAAACTGACATCAGGAACCTGGGCTGGCCACTTTTCTTTCCCAAGGAAAAAGCCTGATCTTTGCCTCCAGGGGCCTGTGGCCCTGAAGTGGCCGGACACCTCCAAAAATCCAAACGATCGAAGATGTCTTGCAGACCCAAGCTGCCCCCAGCTCAAACCTGTGCTGCCCTGACAGTCCCAAGGGAACCCTACAAACTGACATCAGGAACCTGGGCTGGCCACTTTTCTTTCCAAAGGAAAAAAGCTGATATTTGTTTCCATGGGCCTGTGGCCCTCAGTGGCCAGCTACGTCCTAAATTCCGAACGATCGAAGATGTGTCGCAGACCAAAGCTGCCCCCAGCTCAAACCTGTGCTGCCCTGACAGTCCCAAGGGAACCCTACAAACTGACATCAGGAACCTGGGCTGGCCACTTTTCTTTCCCAAGGAAAAAGGCTGAACTTTGCCTCCAGGGGCCTGTGTCCCAGAGTGGCCGGACGCGTCCAAAAATCCAAACGATCGAGGATGTGTCGCAGACCCAAGCTGCCCCCAGCTCAAACCTGTGCTGCCCTGACAGTCCCAAGGGAACCCTACAAACTGACATCAGGAACCTGGGCTGGCCACTTTTCTTTCCCTGGGAAAAGGTCCGGTCTGTGTCTCCAGGGGCCTGTGGCCCTGAAGTGGCCGGACACCTCCAAAAATCCAAACGATCGAAGATGTGTCGCAGACCCAAGCTGCCCCCACCTCAAACCTGTGCTGCCCTGACAGTCCCAAGGGAACCCTACAAACTGACATCAGGAACCTGGGCTGGCCACTTTTCTTTCCCAGGAAAAGGACCGGTCTTTGTCTCCAGGGGCCTGTGGCCATGAGTGGCCGGACACCTCCAAAAATCCAAACGATCGAAGATGTGTCGCAGACCCAAGCTGCCCCCACCTCAAACCTGTGCTGCCCTGACAGTCCCAAGGGAACCCTACAAACTGACATCAGGAACCTTGGCTGGCCACTTTTCTTTCCAAAGGAAAAAAGCTGATATTTGTTTCCATAGGCCTGTGGCCCTCAGTGGCCAGCTACGTCCAAAATTCCGAACGATCGAAGATGTGTCGCAGACCCAAGCTGCCCCCACCTCAAACCTGTGCTGCCCTGACAGTCCCAAGGGAACCCTACAAACTGACATCAGGAACCTGGGCTGGCCACTTTTCTTTCCCAGGGAAAAGGACCGGTCTGTGCCTCCAGGGGCCTGTGGCCCTGAAGTGGCCGGACACCTCCAAAAATCCAAACGATCGAAGATGTGTCGCAGACCCAAGCTGCCCCCAGCTCAAACCTGTGCTGCCCTGACAGTCCCAAGGGAACCCTACAAACTGACATCAGGAACCTGGGCTGGCCACTTTTCTTTCCCAGGGAAAAGGTCCGGTCTTTGCCTCCAGGGGCCTGTGGCCCTGAAGTGGCCGGACACCTCCAAAAATCCAAACGATCAAAGATGTGTCGCAGACCCAAGCTGCCCCCAGCTCAAACCTGTGCTGCCCTGACAGTCCCAAGGGAACCCTACAAACTGACATCAGGAACCTGGGCTGGCCACTTTTCTTTCCCAGGGAAAAGGACCGGTCTTTGTCTCCAGGGGCCTGTGGCCCTGAAGTGGCCGGACACCTCCAAAAATCCAAACGATCGAAGATGTGTCACAGACCCAAGCTGCCCCCACCTCAAACCTGTGCTGCCCTGACAGTCCCAAGGGAACCCTACAAACTGACATCAGGAACCTGGGCTGGCCACTTTTCTTTCCCTGGTAAAGGGACCGGTCTTTGTCTCCAGGGGCCTGTGGCCCTGAAGTGGCCGGACACCTCCAAAAATCCAAACGATCGAGGATGTGTCGCAGACCCAAGCTGCCCCCACCTCAAACCTGTGCTGCTTTGACAGTCCCAAGGGAACCCTACAAACTGACATCAGGAACCTGGGCTGGCCACTTTTCTTTCCCAGGGAAAATGGCTGAACTTTGCCTCCAGGGGCCTGTGGCCCTGAAGTGGCCGGACACCTCCAAAAATCCAAACGATCGAAGATGTGTCGCAGACCCAAGCTGCCCCCACCTCAAACCTGTGCTGCCCTGACAGTCCCAAGGGAACCCTACAAACTGACATCAGGAACCTTGGCTGGCCACTTTTCTTTCCAAAGGAAAAAAGCTGATATTTGTTTCCATAGGCCTGTGGCCCTCAGTGGCCAGCTACGTCCAAAATTCCGAACGATCGAAGATGTGTCGCAGACCCAAGCTGCCCCCAGCTCAAACCTGTGCTGCCCTGACAGTCCCAAGGGAACCCTACAAACTGACATCAGGAACCTGGGCTGGCCACTTTTCTTTCCCAGGGAAAAGGTCCGGTCTTTGCCTCCAGGGGCCTGTGGCCCTGAAGTGGCCGGACACCTCCAAAAATCCAAACGATCAAAGATGTGTCGCAGACCCAAGCTGCCCCCAGCTCAAACCTGTGCTGCCCTGACAGTCCCAAGGGAACCCTACAAACTGACATCAGGAACCTGGGCTGGCCACTTTTCTTTCCCAGGGAAAAGGACCGGTCTTTGTCTCCAGGGGCCTGTGGCCCTGAAGTGGCCGGACACCTCCAAAAATCCAAACGATCGAAGATGTGTCACAGACCCAAGCTGCCCCCACCTCAAACCTGTGCTGCCCTGACAGTCCCAAGGGAACCCTACAAACTGACATCAGGAACCTGGGCTGGCCACTTTTCTTTCCCAGGAAAAGGACCGGTCTTTGTCTCCACGGGCCTGTGGCCATGAGTGGCCGGACACCTCCAAAAATCCAAACGATCGAAGATGTGTCGCAGACCCAAGCTGCCCCCAGCTCAAACCTGTGCTGCCCTGACAGTCCCAAGGGAACCCTACAAACTGACATCAGGAACCTGGGCTGGCCACTTTTCTTTCCCAAGGAAAAAGGCTGATCTTTGCCTCCAGGGGCCTGTTGCCCTGAAGTGGCCGGACACCTCCAAAAATCCAAACGATCGAAGATGTGTCGCAGACCCAAGCTGCCCCCAGCTCAAACCTGTGCTGCCCTGACAGTCCCAAGGGAACCCTACAAACTGACATCAGGAACCTGGGCTGGCCACTTTTCTTTCCCAGGGAAATGACCGGTCTGTGCCTCCAGGGGCCTGTGGCCCTGAAGTGGCCGGACACCTCCAAAAATCCAAACGATCGAAGATGTGTCGCAGACCCAAGCTGCCCCCACCTCAAACCTGTGCTGCCCTGACAGTCCCAAGGGAACCCTACAAACTGACATCTGGAACCTGGGCTGGCCACTTTTCTTTCCCAGGGAAAAAGGCTGAATTTTGCCTCCAGGGGCCTGTGGCCCTGAAGTGGCCGGACACCTCCAAAAATCCAAACGATCGAAGATGTGTCGCAGACCCAAGCTGCCCCCAGCTCAAACCTGTGCTGCCCTGACAGTCCCAAGGGAACCCTACAAACTGACATCAGGAACCTGGGCTGGCCACTTTTCTTTCCCTGGGAAAAGGACCGGTCTTTGTCTCCAGGGGCCTGTGGCCCTGAAGTGGCCGGACACCTCCAAAAATCCAAACGATCGAAGATGTGTCGCAGACCCAAGCTGCCCCCACCTCAAACCTGTGCTGCCCTGACAGTCCCAAGGGAACCCTACAAACTGACATCAGGAACCTGGGCTGGCCACTTTTCTTTCCCAGGGAAAATGGCTGATCTTTGTCTCCAGGGGCCTGTGGCCCTGAAGTGGCCGGACACCTCCAAAAATCCAAACGATCGAAGATGTGTCGCAGACCCAAGCTGCCCCCAGCTCAAACCTGTGCTGCCCTGACAGTCCCAAGGGAACCCTACAAACTGACATCAGGAACCTGGGCTGGCCACTTTTCTTTCCCTGGGAAAAGGACCGGTCTTTGTCTCCAGGGGCCTGTGGCCCTGAAGTGGCCGGACACCTCCAAAAATCCAAACGATCGAAGATGTGTCGCAGACCCAAGCTGCCCCCAGCTCAAACCTGTGCTGCCCTGACAGTCCCAAGGGAACCCTACAAACTGACATCAGGAACCTGGGCTGGCCACTTTTCTTTCCCAAGGAAAAAGGCTGATCTTTGCCTCCAGGGGCCTGTGGCCCTGAAGTGGCCGGACACCTCCAAAAATCCAAACGATCGAAGATGTGTCGCAGACCCAAGCTGCCCCCACCTCAAACCTGTGCTGCCCTGACAGTCCCAAGGGAACCCTACAAACTGACATCAGGAACCTGGGCTGGCCACTTTTCTTTCCAAAGGAAAAAAGCTGATATTTGTTTCCATAGGCCTGTGGCCCTCAGTGGCCAGCTACGTCCAAAATTCCGAACGATCGAAGATGTGTCGCAGACCCAAGCTGCCCCCACCTCAAACCTCTGCTGCCCTGACAGTCCCAAGGGAACCCTACAAACTGACATCAGGAACCTGGGCTGGCCACTTTTCTTTCCCAGGGAAAAAGGCTGAACTTTGCCTCCAGGGTCCTGTGGCCCAGAATGGCCAGACACCTCCAAAAATCCAAACGATCGAAGATGTGTCACAGAACCAAGCTGCCCCCACCTCAAACCTGTGCTGCCCTGACAGTCCCAAGGGAACCCTACAAACTGACATCAGGAACCTGGGCTGGCCACTTTTCTTTCCCAGGGAAAAGGTCCGGTCTTTGTCTCCAGGGGCCTGTGGCCCTGAAGTGGCCGGACACCTCCAAAAATCCAAACGATCGAGGATGTGTCACAGACCCAAGCTGCCCCCACCTCAAACCTGTGCTGCCCTGACAGTCCCAAGGGAACCCTACAAACTGACATCAGGAACCTGGGCTGGCCACTTTTCTTTCCCAGGGAAAAAGGCTGAATTTTGCCTCCAGGGGCCTGTGGCCCTGAAGTGGCCGGACACCTCCAAAAATCCAAACGATCGAAGATGTGTCGCAGACCCAAGCTGCCCCCACCTCAAACCTGTGCTGCCCTGACAGTCCCAAGGGAACCCTACAAACTGACATCAGGAACCTGGGCTGGCCACTTTTCTTTCCCAGGAAAAGGACCGGTCTTTGTCTCCAGGGGCCTGTGGCCATGAGTGGCCGGACACCTCCAAAAATCCAAACGATCGAAGATGTGTCGCAGACCCAAGCTGCCCCCACCTCAAACCTGTGCTGCCCTGACAGTCCCAAGGGAACCCTACAAACTGACATCAGGAACCTTGGCTGGCCACTTTTCTTTCCAAAGGAAAAAAGCTGATATTTGTTTCCATAGGCCTGTGGCCCTCAGTGGCCAGCTACGTCCAAAATTCCGAACGATCGAAGATGTGTCGCAGACCCAAGCTGCCCCCACCTCAAACCTGTGCTGCCCTGACAGTCCCAAGGGAACCCTACAAACTGACATCAGGAACCTGGGCTGGCCACTTTTCTTTCCCAGGGAAAAGGACCGGTCTGTGCCTCCAGGGGCCTGTGGCCCTGAAGTGGCCGGACACCTCCAAAAATCCAAACGATCGAAGATGTGTCGCAGACCCAAGCTGCCCCCAGCTCAAACCTGTGCTGCCCTGACAGTCCCAAGGGAACCCTACAAACTGACATCAGGAACCTGGGCTGGCCACTTTTCTTTCCCAGGGAAAAGGTCCGGTCTTTGCCTCCAGGGGCCTGTGGCCCTGAAGTGGCCGGACACCTCCAAAAATCCAAACGATCAAAGATGTGTCGCAGACCCAAGCTGCCCCCAGCTCAAACCTGTGCTGCCCTGACAGTCCCAAGGGAACCCTACAAACTGACATCAGGAACCTGGGCTGGCCACTTTTCTTTCCCAGGGAAAAGGACCGGTCTTTGTCTCCAGGGGCCTGTGGCCCTGAAGTGGCCGGACACCTCCAAAAATCCAAACGATCGAAGATGTGTCACAGACCCAAGCTGCCCCCACCTCAAACCTGTGCTGCCCTGACAGTCCCAAGGGAACCCTACAAACTGACATCAGGAACCTGGGCTGGCCACTTTTCTTTCCCTGGTAAAGGGACCGGTCTTTGTCTCCAGGGGCCTGTGGCCCTGAAGTGGCCGGACACCTCCAAAAATCCAAACGATCGAGGATGTGTCGCAGACCCAAGCTGCCCCCACCTCAAACCTGTGCTGCTTTGACAGTCCCAAGGGAACCCTACAAACTGACATCAGGAACCTGGGCTGGCCACTTTTCTTTCCCAGGGAAAATGGCTGAACTTTGCCTCCAGGGGCCTGTGGCCCTGAAGTGGCCGGACACCTCCAAAAATCCAAACGATCGAAGATGTGTCGCAGACCCAAGCTGCCCCCACCTCAAACCTGTGCTGCCCTGACAGTCCCAAGGGAACCCTACAAACTGACATCAGGAACCTTGGCTGGCCACTTTTCTTTCCAAAGGAAAAAAGCTGATATTTGTTTCCATAGGCCTGTGGCCCTCAGTGGCCAGCTACGTCCAAAATTCCGAACGATCGAAGATGTGTCGCAGACCCAAGCTGCCCCCAGCTCAAACCTGTGCTGCCCTGACAGTCCCAAGGGAACCCTACAAACTGACATCAGGAACCTGGGCTGGCCACTTTTCTTTCCCAGGGAAAAGGTCCGGTCTTTGCCTCCAGGGGCCTGTGGCCCTGAAGTGGCCGGACACCTCCAAAAATCCAAACGATCAAAGATGTGTCGCAGACCCAAGCTGCCCCCAGCTCAAACCTGTGCTGCCCTGACAGTCCCAAGGGAACCCTACAAACTGACATCAGGAACCTGGGCTGGCCACTTTTCTTTCCCAGGGAAAAGGACCGGTCTTTGTCTCCAGGGGCCTGTGGCCCTGAAGTGGCCGGACACCTCCAAAAATCCAAACGATCGAAGATGTGTCACAGACCCAAGCTGCCCCCACCTCAAACCTGTGCTGCCCTGACAGTCCCAAGGGAACCCTACAAACTGACATCAGGAACCTGGGCTGGCCACTTTTCTTTCCCAAGGAAAAAGGCTGATCTTTGCCTCCAGGGGCCTGTGGCCCTGAAGTGGCCGGACACCTCCAAAAATCCAAACGATCGAAGATGTGTCGCAGACCCAAGCTGCCCCCACCTCAAACCTGTGCTGCCCTGACAGTCCCAAGGGAACCCTACAAACTGACATCAGGAACCTGGGCTGGCCACTTTTCTTTCCCAGGGAAATGACCGGTCTGTGCCTCCAGGGGCCTGTGGCCCTGAAGTGGCCGGACACCTCCAAAAATCCAAACGATCGAAGATGTGTCGCAGACCCAAGCTGCCCCCACCTCAAACCTGTGCTGCCCTGACAGTCCCAAGGGAACCCTACAAACTGACATCAGGAACCTGGGCTGGCCACTTTTCTTTCCCAGGGAAAAAGGCTGAATTTTGCCTCCAGGGGCCTGTGGCCCTGAAGTGGCCGGACACCTCCAAAAATCCAAACGATCGAAGATGTGTCGCAGACCCAAGCTGCCCCCACCTCAAACCTGTGCTGCCCTGACAGTCCCAAGGGAACCCTACAAACTGACATCAGGAACCTGGGCTGGCCACTTTTCTTTCCCAAGGAAAAAGGCTGATCTTTGCCTCCAGGGGCCTGTGGCCCTGAAGTGGCCGGACACCTCCAAAAATCCAAACGATCGAAGATGTGTCGCAGACCCAAGCTGCCCCCACCTCAAACCTGTGCTGCCCTGACAGTCCCAAGGGAACCCTACAAACTGACATCAGGAACCTGGGCTGGCCACTTTTCTTTCCCAGGGAAAAAGGCTGAATTTTGCCTCCAGGGGCCTGTGGCCCTGAAGTGGCCGGACACCTCCAAAAATCCAAACGATCGAAGATGTGTCGCAGACCCAAGCTGCCCCCAGCTCAAACCTGTGCTGCCCTGACAGTCCCAAGGGAACCCTACAAACTGACATCAGGAACCTGGGCTGGCCACTTTTCTTTCCCTGGGAAAAGGACCGGTCTTTGTCTCCAGGGGCCTGTGGCCCTGAAGTGGCCGGACACCTCCAAAAATCCAAACGATCGAAGATGTGTCGCAGACCCAAGCTGCCCCCACCTCAAACCTGTGCTGCCCTGACAGTCCCAAGGGAACCCTACAAACTGACATCAGGAACCTGGGCTGGCCACTTTTCTTTCCCAGGGAAAATGGCTGATCTTTGTCTCCAGGGGCCTGTGGCCCTGAAGTGGCCGGACACCTCCAAAAATCCAAACGATCGAAGATGTGTCGCAGACCCAAGCTGCCCCCAGCTCAAACCTGTGCTGCCCTGACAGTCCCAAGGGAACCCTACAAACTGACATCAGGAACCTGGGCTGGCCACTTTTCTTTCCCAGGGAAAAAGGCTGAACTTTGCCTCCAGGGTCCTGTGGCCCAGAATGGCCAGACACCTCCAAAAATCCAAACGATCGAAGATGTGTCACAGAACCAAGCTGCCCCCACCTCAAACCTGTGCTGCCCTGACAGTCCCAAGGGAACCCTACAAACTGACATCAGGAACCTGGGCTGGCCACTTTTCTTTCCCAGGGAAAAGGTCCGGTCTTTGTCTCCAGGGGCCTGTGGCCCTGAAGTGGCCGGACACCTCCAAAAATCCAAACGATCGAGGATGTGTCACAGACCCAAGCTGCCCCCACCTCAAACCTGTGCTGCCCTGACAGTCCCAAGGGAACCCTACAAACTGACATCAGGAACCTGGGCTGGCCACTTTTCTTTCCCAGGGAAAAAGGCTGAATTTTGCCTCCAGGGGCCTGTGGCCCTGAAGTGGCCGGACACCTCCAAAAATCCAAACGATCGAAGATGTGTCGCAGACCCAAGCTGCCCCCACCTCAAACCTGTGCTGCCCTGACAGTCCCAAGGGAACCCTACAAAGTGACATCAGGAACCTGGGCTGGCCACTTTTCTTTCCCAGGCAAAAAGGCTGATCTTTGTCTCCAGGGGCCTGTGGCCCTGAGTGGCCGGACACCTCCAAAAATCCAAACGATCGAAGATGTGTCGCAGACCCAAGCTGCCCCCAGCTCAAACATCTGCTGCCCTGACAGTCCCAAGGGAACCCTACAAACTGACATCAGGAACCTGGGCTGGCCACTTTTCTTTCCCAGGGAAAAAGGCTGAACTTTGCCTCCAGGGTCCTGTGGCCCAGAATGGCCAGACACCTCCAAAAATCCAAACGATCGAAGATGTGTCACAGAACCAAGCTGCCCCCACCTCAAACCTGTGCTGCCCTGACAGTCCCAAGGGAACCCTACAAACTGACATCAGGAACCTGGGCTGGCCACTTTTCTTTCCCAGGGAAAAGGACCGGTCTGTGCCTCCAGGGGCCTGTGGCCCTGAAGTGGCCGGACACCTCCAAAAATCCAAACGATCGAGGATGTGTCGCAGACCCAAGCTGCCCCCACCTCAAACCTGTGCTGCCCTGACAGTCCCAAGTGAACCCTACAAACTGACATCAGGAACCTGGGCTGGCCACTTTTCTTTCCCAGGGAAAAGGTCCGGTCTGTGTCTCCAGCGGCCTGTGGCCCTGAAGTGGCCGGACACCTCCAAAAATCCAAACGATCAAAGATGTGTCGCAGACCCAAGCTGCCCCCACCTCAAACCTGTGCTGCCCTGACAGTCCCAAGTGAACCCTACAAACTGACATCAGGAACCTGGGCTGGCCACTTTTCTTTCCCAGGGAAAAGGTCCGGTCTTTGTCTCCAGCGGCCTGTGGCCCTGAGTGGCCGGACACCTCCAAAAATCCAAACGATCGAAGATGTGTCGCAGACCCAAGCTGCCCCCACCGCAAACCTGTGCTGCCCTGACAGTCCCAAGGGAACCCTAGAAACTGACATCAGGAACCTGGGCTGGCCACTTTTCTTTCCCAAGGAAAAAGCCTGATCTTTGCCTCCAGGGGCCTGTGGCCCTGAAGTGGCCGGACACCTCCAAAAATCCAAACGATCGAGGATGTGTCGCAGACCCAAGCTGCCCCCACCTCAAACCTGTGCTGCCCTGACAGTCCCAAGGGAACCCTACAAACTGACATCAGGAACCTGGGCTGGCCACTTTTCTTTCCCAGGCAAAAAGGCTGATCTTTGTCTCCAGGGGCCTGTGGCCCTGAAGTGGCCGGACACCTCCAAAAATCCAAACGATTGAAGATGTGTCGCAGACCCAAGCTGCCCCCAGCTCAAACCTCTGCTGCCCTGACAGTCCCAAGGGAACTCTACAAACTGACATCAGGAACCTGGGCTGGCCACTTTTCTTTCCCAGGGAAAAAGGCTGATCTTTGCCTCCAGGGGCCTGTGGCCCTGAGTGGCCAGACACCTCCAAAAATCCAAACGATCGAAGATGTGTCGCAGACCCAAGCTGCCCCCAGCTCAAACCTCTGCTGCCCTGACAGTCCCAAGGGAACTCTACAAACTGACATCAGGAACCTGGGCTGGCCACTTTTCTTTCCCAGGGAAAAAGGCTGAATTTTGCCTCCAGGGGCCTGTGGCCCTGAGTGGCCGGACACCTCCAAAAATCCAAACGATCGAAGATGTGTCACAGAACCAAGCTGCCCCCAGCTCAAACCTGTGCTGCCCTGACAGTCCCAAGGGAACCCTACAAACTGACATCAGGAACCTGGGCTGGCCACTTTTCTTTCCCAGGGAAAAAGGCTGAATTTTGCCTCCAGGGGCCTGTGGCCCTGAAGTGGCCGGACACCTCCAAAAATCCAAACGATCGAAGATGTGTCGCAGACCCAAGCTGCCCCCACCTCAAACCTGTGCTGCCCTGACAGTCCCAAGGGAACCCTACAAACTGACATCAGGAACCTGGGCTGGCCACTTTTCTTTCCCAGGGAAAAAGGCTGATCTTTGCCTCCAGGGGCCTGTGACCCTGACTGGCCGGACACCTCCAAAAATCCAAACGATCGAAGATGTGTCGCAGACCCAAGCTGCCCCCAGCTCAAACATCTGCTGCCCTGACAGTCCCAAGGGAACCCTACAAACTGACATCAGGAACCTGGGCTGGCCACTTTTCTTTCCAAAGGAAAAAAGCTGATATTTGTTTCCATGGGCCTGTGGCCCTCAGTGGCCAGCTACGTCCAAAATTCCGAACGATCGAAGATGTGTCGCAGACCAAAGCTGCCCCCAGCTCAAACCTGTGCTGCCCTGACAGTCCCAAGGGAACCCTACAAACTGACATCAGGAACCTGGGCTGGCCACTTTTCTTTCCCAGGGAAAAGGACCGGTCTGTGCCTCCAGGGGCCTGTGGCCCTGAAGTGGCCGGACACCTCCAAAAATCCAAACGATCGAGGATGTGTCGCAGACCCAAGCTGCCCCCACCTCAAACCTGTGCTGCCCTGACAGTCCCAAGTGAACCCTACAAACTGACATCAGGAACCTGGGCTGGCCACTTTTCTTTCCCAGGGAAAAGGACCGGTCTTTGTCTCCAGGGGCCTGTGGCCCTGAAGTGGCCGGACACCTCCAAAAATCCAAACGATCGAAGATGTGTCGCAGACCCAAGCTGCCCCCACCGCAAACCTGTGCTGCCCTGACAGTCCCAAGGGAACCCTACAAACTGACATCAGGAACCTGGGCTGGCCACTTTTCTTTCCCAGGGAAAAAGGCTGATATTTGCCTCCAGGGGCCTGTGGCCCTGAGTGGCCGGACACCTCCAAAAATCCAAACGATCGAAGATGTGTCGCAGACCCAAGCTGCCCCCAGCTCAAACATCTGCTGCCCTGACAGTCCCAAGGGAACCCTACAAACTGACATCAGGAACCTGGGCTGGCCACTTTTCTTTCCCAGGGAAAAAGGCTGAATTTTGCCTCCAGGGGCCTGTGGCCCTGAGTGGCCGGACACCTCCAAAAATCCAAACGATCGAAGATGTGTCGCAGACCCAAGCTGCCCCCACCTCAAACCTGTGCTGCCCTGACAGTCCAAAGGGAACCCTACAAACTGACATCAGGAACCTGGGCTGGCCACTTTTCTTTCCCAGGGAAAAGGACCGGTCTTTGTCTCCAGGGGCCTGTGGCCCTGAAGTGGCTGGACACCTCCAAAAATCCAAACGATCGAGGATGTGTCACAGACCCAAGCTGCCCCCACCTCAAACCTGTGCTGCCCTGACAGTCCCAAGGGAACCCTACAAACTGACATCAGGAACCTGGGCTGGCCACTTTTCTTTCCCAAGGAAAAAGCCTGATCTTTGCCTCCAGGGGCCTGTGGCCCTGAAGTGGCCGGACACCTCCAAAAATCCAAACGATCGAAGATGTGTCGCAGACCCAAGCTGCCCCCACCTCAAACCTGTGCTGCCCTGACAGTCCCAAGGGAACCCTACAAACTGACATCAGGAACCTGGGCTGGCCACTTTTCTTTCCCAGGGAAAAAGGCTGAATTTTGCCTCCAGGGGCCTGTGGCCCTGAAGTGGCCGGACACCTCCAAAAATCCAAACGATCGAAGATGTGTCGCAGACCCAAGCTGCCCCCACCTCAAACCTGTGCTGCCCTGACAGTCCCAAGGGAACCCTACAAACTGACATCAGGAACCTGGGCTGGCCACTTTTCTTTCCCAAGGAAAAAGGCTGATCTTTGCTTCCAGGGGCCTGTGCCCCTGAAGTGGCCGGACACCTCCAAAAATCCAAACGATCGAGGATGTGTCGCAGACCCAAGCTGCCCCCACCTCAAACCTGTGCTGCTTTGACAGTCCCAAGGGAACCCTACAAACTGACATCAGGAACCTGGGCTGGCCACTTTTCTTTCCCAGGGAAAAAGGCTGAATTTTGCCTCCAGGGGCCTGTGGCCCTGAAGTGGCCGGACACCTCCAAATATCCAAACGATCGAAGATGTGTCGCAGACCCAAGCTGCCCCCACCTCAAACCTGTGCTGCCCTGACAGTCCCAAGGGAACCCTACAAACTGACATCAGGAACCTGGGCTGGCCACTTTTCTTTCCCTGGGAAAAGGACCGGTCTTTGTCTCCAGGGGCCTGTGGCCCTGAGTGGCCGGACACCTCCAAAAATCCAAACGATCGAAGATGTGTCGCAGACCCAAGCTGCCCCCAGCTCAAACCTGTGCTGCCCTGACAGTCCCAAGGGAACCCTACAAACTGACATCAGGAACCTGGGCTGGCCACTTTTCTTTCCCAAGGAAAAAGGCTGATCTTTGCCTCCAGGGGCCTGTGGCCCTGAAGTGGCCGGACACCTCCAAAAATCCAAACGATCGAAGATGTGTCGCAGACCCAAGCTGCCCCCACCTCAAACCTGTGCTGCCCTGACAGTCCCAAGGGAACCCTACAAACTGACATCAGGAACCTGGGCTGGCCACTTTTCTTTCCCAGGGAAAAGGACCGGTCTTTGTCTCCAGGGGCCTGTGGCCCTGAAGTGGCCGGACACCTCCAAAAATCCGAACGATCGAAGATGTGTCGCAGACCCAAGCTGCCCCCACCTCAAACCTGTGCTGCTTTGACAGTCCCAAGGGAACCCTACAAACTGACATCAGGAACCTGGGCTGGCCACTTTTCTTTCCCAGGGAAAATGGCTGAACTTTGCCTCCAGGGGCCTGTGGCCCTGAAGTGGCCGGACACCTCCAAAAATCCAAACGATCGAAGATGTGTCGCAGACCCAAGCTGCCCCCACCTCGAACCTGTGCTGCCCTGACAGTCCCAAGGGAACCCTACAAACTGACATCAGGAACCTGGGCTGGCCACTTTTCTTTCCCAGGGAAAAAGGCTGAATTTTGCCTCCAGGGGCCTGTGGCCCTGAAGTGGCCGGACACCTCCAAAAATCCAAACGATCGAAGATGTGACGCAGACCCAAGCTGCCCCCACCTCAAACCTGTGCTGCCCTGACAGTCCCAAGGGAACCCTACAAACTGACATCAGGAACCTGGGCTGGCCACTTTTCTTTCCCAAGGAAAAAGGCTGATCTTTGCTTCCAGGGGCCTGTGGCCCTGAAGTGGCCGGACACCTCCAAAAATCCAAACGATCGAGGATGTGTCGCAGACCCAAGCTGCCCCCACCTCAAACCTGTGCTGCTTTGACAGTCCCAAGGGAACCCTACAAACTGACATCAGGAACCTGGGCTGGCCACTTTTCTTTCCCAGGGAAAAAGGCTGATCTTTGCCTCCAGGGGCCTGTGGCCCTGAAGTGGCCGGACACCTCCAAAAATCCAAACGATCGAAGATGTGTCGCAGACCCAAGCTGCCCCCACCTCAAACCTGTGCTGCCCTGACAGTCCCAAGGGAACCCTACAAACTGACATCAGGAACCTGGGCTGGCCACTTTTCTTTCCCAGGGAAAAGGTCCGGTCTGTGTCTCCAGCGGCCTGTGGCCCTGAAGTGGCCGGACACCTCCAAAAATCCAAACGATCGAAGATGTGTCGCAGACCCAAGCTGCCCCCACCTCAAACCTGTGCTGCTTTGACAGTCCCAAGGGAACCCTACAAACTGACATCAGGAACCTGGGCTGGCCACTTTTCTTTCCCAGGGAAATGACCGGTCTGTGCCTCCAGGGGCCTGTGGCCCTGAAGTGGCCGGACACCTCCAAAAATCCAAACGATCGAAGATGTGTCGCAGACCCAAGCTGCCCCCACCTCAAACCTGTGCTGCCCTGACAGTCCCAAGGGAACCCTACAAACTGACATCAGGAACCTGGGCTGGCCACTTTTCTTTCCCAGGGAAAAGGACCGGTCTGTGTCTCCAGGGGCCTGTGGCCCTGAGTGGCCGGACACCTCCAAAAATCCAAACGATCGAAGATGTGTCACAGAACCAAGCTGCCCCCACCTCAAACCTGTGCTGCCCTGACAGTCCCAAGGGAACCCTACAAACTGACATCAGGAACCTGGGCTGGCCACTTTTCTTTCCCAGGGAAAAGGACCGGTCTTTGCCTCCAGGGGCCTGTGGCCCTGAAGTGGCCGGACACCTCCAAAAATCCAAACGATCGAGGATGTGTCACAGACCCAAGCTGCCCCCACCTCAAACCTGTGCTGCCCTGACAGTCCCAAGGGAACCCTACAAACTGACATCAGGAACCTGGGCTGGCCACTTTTCTTTCCCAGGGAAAAAGGCTGAATTTTGCCTCCAGGGGACTGTGGCCCTGAAGTGGCCGGACACCTCCAAAAATCCAAACGATCGAAGATGTGTCGCAGACCCAAGCTGCCCCCAGCTCAAACCTGTGCTGCCCTGACAGTCCCAAGGGAACCCTACAAACTGACATCAGGAACCTGGGCTGGCCACTTTTCTTTCCCAAGGAAAAAGGCTGATCTTTGCCTCCAGGGGCCTGTGGCCCTGAAGTGGCCGGACACCTCCAAAAATCCAAACGATCGAGGATGTGTCGCAGACCCAAGCTGCCCCCACCTCAAACCTGTGCTGCCCTGACAGTCCCAAGGGAACCCTACAAACTGACATCAGGAACCTTGGCTGGCCACTTTTCTTTCCCAGGGAAAAAGGCTGAATTTTGCCTCCAGGGGCCTGTGGCCCTGAAGTGGCCGGACACCTCCAAAAATCCAAACGATCGAAGATGTGTCGCAGACCCAAGCTGCCCCCAGCTCAAACCTGTGCTGCCCTGACAGTCCCAAGGGAACCCTACAAACTGACATCAGGAACCTGGGCTGGCCACTTTTCTTTCCCTGGGAAAAGGACCGGTCTTTGTCTCCAGGGGCCTGTGGCCCTGAAGTGGCCGGACACCTCCAAAAATCCAAACGATCGAAGATGTGTCGCAGACCCAAGCTGCCCCCACCTCAAACCTGTGCTGCCCTGACAGTCCCAAGGGAACCCTACAAACTGACATCAGGAACCTGGGCTGGCCACTTTTCTTTCCCAGGGAAAATGGCTGATCTTTGTCTCCAGGGGCCTGTGGCCCTGAAGTGGCCGGACACCTCCAAAAATCCAAACGATCGAAGATGTGTCGCAGACCCAAGCTGCCCCCAGCTCAAACCTGTGCTGCCCTGACAGTCCCAAGGGAACCCTACAAACTGACATCAGGAACCTGGGCTGGCCACTTTTCTTTCCCTGGGAAAAGGACCGGTCTTTGTCTCCAGGGGCCTGTGGCCCTGAAGTGGCCGGACACCTCCAAAAATCCAAACGATCGAAGATGTGTCGCAGACCCAAGCTGCCCCCAGCTCAAACCTGTGCTGCCCTGACAGTCCCAAGGGAACCCTACAAACTGACATCAGGAACCTGGGCTGGCCACTTTTCTTTCCCAGGGAAAAAGGCTGAATTTTGCCTCCAGGGGCCTGTGGCCCTGAAGTGGCCGGACACCTCCAAAAATCCAAACGATCGAAGATGTGTCGCAGACCCAAGCTGCCCCCACCTCAAACCTGTGCTGCCCTGACAGTCCCAAGGGAACCCTACAAAGTGACATCAGGAACCTGGGCTGGCCACTTTTCTTTCCCAGGCAAAAAGGCTGATCTTTGTCTCCAGGGGCCTGTGGCCCTGAAGTGGCCGGACACCTCCAAAAATCCAAACGATCGAAGATGTGTCGCAGACCCAAGCTGCCCCCACCTCAAACCTGTGCTGCCCTGACAGTCCCAAGTGAACCCTACAAACTGACATCAGGAACCTGGGCTGGCCACTTTTCTTTCCCAAGGAAAAAGCCTGATCTTTGCCTCCAGGGGCCTGTGGCCCTGAAGTGGCCGGACACCTCCAAAAATCCAAACGATCGAAGATGTGTCGCAGACCCAAGCTGCCCCCACCTCAAACCTGTGCTGCCCTGACAGTCCCAAGGGAACCCTACAAACTGACATCAGGAACCTGGGCTGGCCACTTTTCTTTCCCAAGGAAAAAGGCTGATCTTTGCTTCCAGGGGCCTGTGCCCCTGAAGTGGCCGGACACCTCCAAAAATCCAAACGATCGAGGATGTGTCGCAGACCCAAGCTGCCCCCACCTCAAACCTGTGCTGCTTTGACAGTCCCAAGGGAACCCTACAAACTGACATCAGGAACCTGGGCTGGCCACTTTTCTTTCCCAAGGAAAAAGGCTGAATTTTGCCTCCAGGGGCCTGTGGCCCTGAAGTGGCCGGACACCTCCAAATATCCAAACGATCGAAGATGTGTCGCAGACCCAAGCTGCCCCCAGCTCAAACCTGTGCTGCCCTGACAGTCCCAAGGGAACCCTACAAACTGACATCAGGAACCTGGGCTGGCCACTTTTCTTTCCCAGGGAAAAAGGCTGATCTTTGCCTCCAGGGGCCTGTGGCCCTGAAGTGGCCGGACACCTCCAAAAATCCAAACGATCGAAGATGTGTCGCAGACCCAAGCTGCCCCCAGCTCAAACCTGTGCTGCCCTGACAGTCCCAAGGGAACCCTACAAACTGACATCAGGAACCTGGGCTGGCCACTTTTCTTTCCCAAGGAAAAAGGCTGATCTTTGCCTCCAGGGGCCTGTGGCCCTGAAGTGGCCGGACACCTCCAAAAATCCAAACGATCGAAGATGTGTCGCAGACCCAAGCTGCCCCCACCTCAAACCTGTGCTGCCCTGACAGTCCCAAGGGAACCCTACAAACTGACATCAGGAACCTGGGCTGGCCACTTTTCTTTCCCAGGGAAAAGGACCGGTCTTTGTCTCCAGGGGCCTGTGGCCCTGAAGTGGCCGGACACCTCCAAAAATCCAAACGATCGAAGATGTGTCGCAGACCCAAGCTGCCCCCACCTCAAACCTGTGCTGCCCTGACAGTCCCAAGGGAACCCTACAAACTGACATCAGGAACCTGGGCTGGCCACTTTTCTTTCCCAGGGAAAAGGTCCGGTCTGTGTCTCCAGCGGCCTGTGGCCCTGAAGTGGCCGGACACCTCCAAAAATCCGAACGATCGAAGATGTGTCGCAGACCCAAGCTGCCCCCACCTCAAACCTGTGCTGCTTTGACAGTCCCAAGGGAACCCTACAAACTGACATCAGGAACCTGGGCTGGCCACTTTTCTTTCCCAGGGAAAATGGCTGAACTTTGCCTCCAGGGGCCTGTGGCCCTGAAGTGGCCGGACACCTCCAAAAATCCAAACGATCGAAGATGTGTCGCAGACCCAAGCTGCCCCCACCTCAAACCTGTGCTGCCCTGACAGTCCCAAGGGAACCCTACAAACTGACATCAGGAACCTGGGCTGGCCACTTTTCTTTCCCAGGGAAAAGGTCCGGTCTGTGTCTCCAGCGGCCTGTGGCCCTGAAGTGGCCGGACACCTCCAAAAATCCAAACAATCGAAGATGTGTCACAGAACCAAGCTGCCCCCAGCTCAAACCTGTGCTGCCCTGACAGTCCCAAGGGAACCCTACAAACTGACATCAGGAACCTGGGCTGGCCACTTTTCTTTCCCAGGGAAAAAGGCTGAATTTTGCCTCCAGGGGCCTGTGGCCCTGAAGTGGCCGGACACCTCCAAAAATCCAAACGATCGAAGATGTGACGCAGACCCAAGCTGCCCCCACCTCAAACCTGTGCTGCCCTGACAGTCCCAAGGGAACCCTACAAACTGACATCAGGAACCTGGGCTGGCCACTTTTCTTTCCCAAGGAAAAAGGCTGATCTTTGCTTCCAGGGGCCTGTGGCCCTGAAGTGGCCGGACACCTCCAAAAATCCAAACGATCGAGGATGTGTCGCAGACCCAAGCTGCCCCCACCTCAAACCTGTGCTGCTTTGACAGTCCCAAGGGAACCCTACAAACTGACATCAGGAACCTGGGCTGGCCACTTTTCTTTCCCAGGGAAAAAGGCTGAATTTTGCCTCCAGGGGCCTGTGGCCCTGAAGTGGCCGGACACCTCCAAAAATCCAAACGATCGAAGATGTGTCGCAGACCCAAGCTGCCCCCACCTCAAACCTGTGCTGCCCTGACAGTCCCAAGGGAACCCTACAAACTGACATCAGGAACCTGGGCTGGCCACTTTTCTTTCCCTGGGAAAAGGACCGGTCTTTGTCTCCAGGGGCCTGTGGCCCTGAGTGGCCGGACACCTCCAAAAATCCAAACGATCGAAGATGTGTCGCAGACCCAAGCTGCCCCCAGCTCAAACCTGTGCTGCCCTGACAGTCCCAAGGGAACCCTACAAACTGACATCAGGAACCTGGGCTGGCCACTTTTCTTTCCCAAGGAAAAAGGCTGATCTTTGCCTCCAGGAGCCTGTGGCCCTGAAGTGGCCGGACACCTCCAAAAATCCAAACGATCGAAGATGTGTCGCAGACCCAAGCTGCCCCCACCTCAAACCTGTGCTGCTTTGACAGTCCCAAGGGAACCCTACAAACTGACATCAGGAACCTGGGCTGGCCACTTTTCTTTCCCAGGGAAATGACCGGTCTGTGCCTCCAGGGGCCTGTGGCCCTGAAGTGGCCGGACACCTCCAAAAATCCAAACGATCGAAGATGTGTCGCAGACCCAAGCTGCCCCCACCTCAAACCTGTGCTGCCCTGACAGTCCCAAGGGAACCCTACAAACTGACATCAGGAACCTGGGCTGGCCACTTTTCTTTCCCAGGGAAAATGGCTGATCTTTGTCTCCAGGGGCCTGTGGCCCTGAAGTGGCCGGACACCTCCAAAAATCCAAACGATCGAAGATGTGTCGCAGACCCAAGCTGCCCCCAGCTCAAACCTGTGCTGCCCTGACAGTCCCAAGGGAACCCTACAAACTGACATCAGGAACCTGGGCTGGCCACTTTTCTTTCCCTGGGAAAAGGACCGGTCTTTGTCTCCAGGGGCCTGTGGCCCTGAAGTGGCCGCACACCTCCAAAAATCCAAACGATTGAAGATGTGTCGCAGACCCAAGCTGCCCCCAGCTCAAACCTCTGCTGCCCTGACAGTCCCAAGGGAACTCTACAAACTGACATCAGGAACCTGGGCTGGCCACTTTTCTTTCCCAGGGAAAAAGGCTGATATTTGCCTCCAGGGGCCTGTGGCCCTGAGTGGCCAGACACCTCCAAAAATCCAAACGATCGAAGATGTGTCGCAGACCCAAGCTGCCCCCACCTCAAACCTGTGCTGCCCTGACAGTCCCAAGGGAACCCTACAAACTGACATCAGGAACCTGGGCTGGCCACTTTTCTTTCCCTGGGAAAAGGACCGGTCTTTGTCTCCAGGGGCCTGTGGCCCTGAAGTGGCCGGACACCTCCAAAAATCCAAACGATCGAAGATGTGTCGCAGACCCAAGCTGCCCCCAGCTCAAACCTCTGCTGCCCTGACAGTCCCAAGGGAACTCTACAAACTGACATCAGGAACCTGGGCTGGCCACTTTTCTTTCCCAGGGAAAAAGGCTGAATTTTGCCTCCAGGGGCCTGTGGCCCTGAGTGGCCGGACACCTCCAAAAATCCAAACGATCGAAGATGTGTCACAGAACCAAGCTGCCCCCAGCTCAAACCTGTGCTGCCCTGACAGTCCCAAGGGAACCCTACAAACTGACATCAGGAACCTGGGCTGGCCACTTTTCTTTCCCAGGGAAAAAGGCTGAATTTTGCCTCCAGGGGCCTGTGGCCCTGAAGTGGCCGGACACCTCCAAAAATCCAAACGATCGAAGATGTGTCGCAGACCCAAGCTGCCCCCACCTCAAACCTGTGCTGCCCTGACAGTCCCAAGGGAACCCTACAAACTGACATCAGGAACCTGGGCTGGCCACTTTTCTTTCCCAGGGAAAAAGGCTGATCTTTGCCTCCAGGGGCCTGTGACCCTGACTGGCCGGACACCTCCAAAAATCCAAACGATCGAAGATGTGTCGCAGACCCAAGCTGCCCCCAGCTCAAACATCTGCTGCCCTGACAGTCCCAAGGGAACCCTACAAACTGACATCAGGAACCTGGGCTGGCCACTTTTCTTTCCAAAGGAAAAAAGCTGATATTTGTTTCCATGGGCCTGTGGCCCTCAGTGGCCAGCTACGTCCAAAATTCCGAACGATCGAAGATGTGTCGCAGACCAAAGCTGCCCCCAGCTCAAACCTGTGCTGCCCTGACAGTCCCAAGGGAACCCTACAAACTGACATCAGGAACCTGGGCTGGCCACTTTTCTTTCCCAGGGAAAAGGACCGGTCTGTGCCTCCAGGGGCCTGTGGCCCTGAAGTGGCCGGACACCTCCAAAAATCCAAACGATCGAGGATGTGTCGCAGACCCAAGCTGCCCCCACCTCAAACCTGTGCTGCCCTGACAGTCCCAAGTGAACCCTACAAACTGACATCAGGAACCTGGGCTGGCCACTTTTCTTTCCCAGGGAAAAGGACCGGTCTTTGTCTCCAGGGGCCTGTGGCCCTGAAGTGGCCGGACACCTCCAAAAATCCAAACGATCGAAGATGTGTCGCAGACCCAAGCTGCCCCCACCGCAAACCTGTGCTGCCCTGACAGTCCCAAGGGAACCCTACAAACTGACATCAGGAACCTGGGCTGGCCACTTTTCTTTCCCAGGGAAAAAGGCTGATATTTGCCTCCAGGGGCCTGTGGCCCTGAGTGGCCGGACACCTCCAAAAATCCAAACGATCGAAGATGTGTCGCAGACCCAAGCTGCCCCCAGCTCAAACATCTGCTGCCCTGACAGTCCCAAGGGAACCCTACAAACTGACATCAGGAACCTGGGCTGGCCACTTTTCTTTCCCAGGGAAAAAGGCTGAATTTTGCCTCCAGGGGCCTGTGGCCCTGAGTGGCCGGACACCTCCAAAAATCCAAACGATCGAAGATGTGTCGCAGACCCAAGCTGCCCCCACCTCAAACCTGTGCTGCCCTGACAGTCCAAAGGGAACCCTACAAACTGACATCAGGAACCTGGGCTGGCCACTTTTCTTTCCCAGGGAAAAGGACCGGTCTTTGTCTCCAGGGGCCTGTGGCCCTGAAGTGGCTGGACACCTCCAAAAATCCAAACGATCGAGGATGTGTCACAGACCCAAGCTGCCCCCACCTCAAACCTGTGCTGCCCTGACAGTCCCAAGGGAACCCTACAAACTGACATCAGGAACCTGGGCTGGCCACTTTTCTTTCCCAAGGAAAAAGCCTGATCTTTGCCTCCAGGGGCCTGTGGCCCTGAAGTGGCCGGACACCTCCAAAAATCCAAACGATCGAAGATGTGTCGCAGACCCAAGCTGCCCCCACCTCAAACCTGTGCTGCCCTGACAGTCCCAAGGGAACCCTACAAAGTGACATCAGGAACCTGGGCTGGCCACTTTTCTTTCCCAGGGAAAAAGGCTGAATTTTGCCTCCAGGGGCCTGTGGCCCTGAAGTGGCCGGACACCTCCAAAAATCCAAACGATCGAAGATGTGTCGCAGACCCAAGCTGCCCCCACCTCAAACCTGTGCTGCCCTGACAGTCCCAAGGGAACCCTACAAACTGACATCAGGAACCTGGGCTGGCCACTTTTCTTTCCCAAGGAAAAAGGCTGATCTTTGCTTCCAGGGGCCTGTGCCCCTGAAGTGGCCGGACACCTCCAAAAATCCAAACGATCGAGGATGTGTCGCAGACCCAAGCTGCCCCCACCTCAAACCTGTGCTGCTTTGACAGTCCCAAGGGAACCCTACAAACTGACATCAGGAACCTGGGCTGGCCACTTTTCTTTCCCAGGGAAAAAGGCTGAATTTTGCCTCCAGGGGCCTGTGGCCCTGAAGTGGCCGGACACCTCCAAATATCCAAACGATCGAAGATGTGTCGCAGACCCAAGCTGCCCCCAGCTCAAACCTGTGCTGCCCTGACAGTCCCAAGGGAACCCTACAAACTGACATCAGGAACCTGGGCTGGCCACTTTTCTTTCCCAGGGAAAAGGACCGGTCTTTGTCTCCAGGGGCCTGTGGCCCTGAAGTGGCCGGACACCTCCAAAAATCCGAACGATCGAAGATGTGTCGCAGACCCAAGCTGCCCCCACCTCAAACCTGTGCTGCTTTGACAGTCCCAAGGGAACCCTACAAACTGACATCAGGAACCTGGGCTGGCCACTTTTCTTTCCCAGGGAAAATGGCTGAACTTTGCCTCCAGGGGCCTGTGGCCCTGAAGTGGCCGGACACCTCCAAAAATCCAAACGATCGAAGATGTGTCGCAGACCCAAGCTGCCCCCACCTCAAACCTGTGCTGCCCTGACAGTCCCAAGGGAACCCTACAAACTGACATCAGGAACCTGGGCTGGCCACTTTTCTTTCCCAGGGAAAAAGGCTGAATTTTGCCTCCAGGGGCCTGTGGCCCTGAAGTGGCCGGACACCTCCAAAAATCCAAACGATCGAAGATGTGACGCAGACCCAAGCTGCCCCCACCTCAAACCTGTGCTGCCCTGACAGTCCCAAGGGAACCCTACAAACTGACATCAGGAACCTGGGCTGGCCACTTTTCTTTCCCAAGGAAAAAGGCTGATCTTTGCTTCCAGGGGCCTGTGGCCCTGAAGTGGCCGGACACCTCCAAAAATCCAAACGATCGAGGATGTGTCGCAGACCCAAGCTGCCCCCACCTCAAACCTGTGCTGCTTTGACAGTCCCAAGGGAACCCTACAAACTGACATCAGGAACCTGGGCTGGCCACTTTTCTTTCCCAGGGAAAAAGGCTGATCTTTGCCTCCAGGGGCCTGTGGCCCTGAAGTGGCCGGACACCTCCAAAAATCCAAACGATCGAAGATGTGTCGCAGACCCAAGCTGCCCCCACCTCAAACCTGTGCTGCCCTGACAGTCCCAAGGGAACCCTACAAACTGACATCAGGAACCTGGGCTGGCCACTTTTCTTTCCCAGGGAAAAGGTCCGGTCTGTGTCTCCAGCGGCCTGTGGCCCTGAAGTGGCCGGACACCTCCAAAAATCCAAACGATCGAAGATGTGTCGCAGACCCAAGCTGCCCCCACCTCAAACCTGTGCTGCTTTGACAGTCCCAAGGGAACCCTACAAACTGACATCAGGAACCTGGGCTGGCCACTTTTCTTTCCCAGGGAAATGACCGGTCTGTGCCTCCAGGGGCCTGTGGCCCTGAAGTGGCCGGACACCTCCAAAAATCCAAACGATCGAAGATGTGTCGCAGACCCAAGCTGCCCCCACCTCAAACCTGTGCTGCCCTGACAGTCCCAAGGGAACCCTACAAACTGACATCAGGAACCTGGGCTGGCCACTTTTCTTTCCCAGGGAAAAGGACCGGTCTGTGTCTCCAGGGGCCTGTGGCCCTGAGTGGCCGGACACCTCCAAAAATCCAAACGATCGAAGATGTGTCACAGAACCAAGCTGCCCCCACCTCAAACCTGTGCTGCCCTGACAGTCCCAAGGGAACCCTACAAACTGACATCAGGAACCTGGGCTGGCCACTTTTCTTTCCCAGGGAAAAGGACCGGTCTTTGCCTCCAGGGGCCTGTGGCCCTGAAGTGGCCGGACACCTCCAAAAATCCAAACGATCGAGGATGTGTCACAGACCCAAGCTGCCCCCACCTCAAACCTGTGCTGCCCTGACAGTCCCAAGGGAACCCTACAAACTGACATCAGGAACCTGGGCTGGCCACTTTTCTTTCCCAGGGAAAAAGGCTGAATTTTGCCTCCAGGGGACTGTGGCCCTGAAGTGGCCGGACACCTCCAAAAATCCAAACGATCGAAGATGTGTCGCAGACCCAAGCTGCCCCCAGCTCAAACCTGTGCTGCCCTGACAGTCCCAAGGGAACCCTACAAACTGACATCAGGAACCTGGGCTGGCCACTTTTCTTTCCCAAGGAAAAAGGCTGATCTTTGCCTCCAGGGGCCTGTGGCCCTGAAGTGGCCGGACACCTCCAAAAATCCAAACGATCGAGGATGTGTCGCAGACCCAAGCTGCCCCCACCTCAAACCTGTGCTGCCCTGACAGTCCCAAGGGAACCCTACAAACTGACATCAGGAACCTTGGCTGGCCACTTTTCTTTCCCAGGGAAAAAGGCTGAATTTTGCCTCCAGGGGCCTGTGGCCCTGAAGTGGCCGGACACCTCCAAAAATCCAAACGATCGAAGATGTGTCGCAGACCCAAGCTGCCCCCAGCTCAAACCTGTGCTGCCCTGACAGTCCCAAGGGAACCCTACAAACTGACATCAGGAACCTGGGCTGGCCACTTTTCTTTCCCTGGGAAAAGGACCGGTCTTTGTCTCCAGGGGCCTGTGGCCCTGAAGTGGCCGGACACCTCCAAAAATCCAAACGATCGAAGATGTGTCGCAGACCCAAGCTGCCCCCACCTCAAACCTGTGCTGCCCTGACAGTCCCAAGGGAACCCTACAAACTGACATCAGGAACCTGGGCTGGCCACTTTTCTTTCCCAGGGAAAATGGCTGATCTTTGTCTCCAGGGGCCTGTGGCCCTGAAGTGGCCGGACACCTCCAAAAATCCAAACGATCGAAGATGTGTCGCAGACCCAAGCTGCCCCCAGCTCAAACCTGTGCTGCCCTGACAGTCCCAAGGGAACCCTACAAACTGACATCAGGAACCTGGGCTGGCCACTTTTCTTTCCCAGGGAAAAAGGCTGAATTTTGCCTCCAGGGGCCTGTGGCCCTGAAGTGGCCGGACACCTCCAAAAATCCAAACGATCGAAGATGTGTCGCAGACCCAAGCTGCCCCCACCTCAAACCTGTGCTGCCCTGACAGTCCCAAGGGAACCCTACAAAGTGACATCAGGAACCTGGGCTGGCCACTTTTCTTTCCCAGGCAAAAAGGCTGATCTTTGTCTCCAGGGGCCTGTGGCCCTGAAGTGGCCGGACACCTCCAAAAATCCAAACGATCGAAGATGTGTCGCAGACCCAAGCTGCCCCCACCTCAAACCTGTGCTGCCCTGACAGTCCCAAGTGAACCCTACAAACTGACATCAGGAACCTGGGCTGGCCACTTTTCTTTCCCAAGGAAAAAGCCTGATCTTTGCCTCCAGGGGCCTGTGGCCCTGAAGTGGCCGGACACCTCCAAAAATCCAAACGATCGAAGATGTGTCGCAGACCCAAGCTGCCCCCACCTCAAACCTGTGCTGCCCTGACAGTCCCAAGGGAACCCTACAAACTGACATCAGGAACCTGGGCTGGCCACTTTTCTTTCCCAAGGAAAAAGGCTGATCTTTGCTTCCAGGGGCCTGTGCCCCTGAAGTGGCCGGACACCTCCAAAAATCCAAACGATCGAGGATGTGTCGCAGACCCAAGCTGCCCCCACCTCAAACCTGTGCTGCTTTGACAGTCCCAAGGGAACCCTACAAACTGACATCAGGAACCTGGGCTGGCCACTTTTCTTTCCCAAGGAAAAAGGCTGAATTTTGCCTCCAGGGGCCTGTGGCCCTGAAGTGGCCGGACACCTCCAAATATCCAAACGATCGAAGATGTGTCGCAGACCCAAGCTGCCCCCAGCTCAAACCTGTGCTGCCCTGACAGTCCCAAGGGAACCCTACAAACTGACATCAGGAACCTGGGCTGGCCACTTTTCTTTCCCAGGGAAAAAGGCTGATCTTTGCCTCCAGGGGCCTGTGGCCCTGAAGTGGCCGGACACCTCCAAAAATCCAAACGATCGAAGATGTGTCGCAGACCCAAGCTGCCCCCAGCTCAAACCTGTGCTGCCCTGACAGTCCCAAGGGAACCCTACAAACTGACATCAGGAACCTGGGCTGGCCACTTTTCTTTCCCAAGGAAAAAGGCTGATCTTTGCCTCCAGGGGCCTGTGGCCCTGAAGTGGCCGGACACCTCCAAAAATCCAAACGATCGAAGATGTGTCGCAGACCCAAGCTGCCCCCACCTCAAACCTGTGCTGCCCTGACAGTCCCAAGGGAACCCTACAAACTGACATCAGGAACCTGGGCTGGCCACTTTTCTTTCCCAGGGAAAAGGACCGGTCTTTGTCTCCAGGGGCCTGTGGCCCTGAAGTGGCCGGACACCTCCAAAAATCCAAACGATCGAAGATGTGTCGCAGACCCAAGCTGCCCCCACCTCAAACCTGTGCTGCCCTGACAGTCCCAAGGGAACCCTACAAACTGACATCAGGAACCTGGGCTGGCCACTTTTCTTTCCCAGGGAAAAGGTCCGGTCTGTGTCTCCAGCGGCCTGTGGCCCTGAAGTGGCCGGACACCTCCAAAAATCCGAACGATCGAAGATGTGTCGCAGACCCAAGCTGCCCCCATCTCAAACCTGTGCTGCTTTGACAGTCCCAAGGGAACCCTACAAACTGACATCAGGAACCTGGGCTGGCCACTTTTCTTTCCCAGGGAAAATGGCTGAACTTTGCCTCCAGGGGCCTGTGGCCCTGAAGTGGCCGGACACCTCCAAAAATCCAAACGATCGAAGATGTGTCGCAGACCCAAGCTGCCCCCACCTCAAACCTGTGCTGCCCTGACAGTCCCAAGGGAACCCTACAAACTGACATCAGGAACCTGGGCTGGCCACTTTTCTTTCCCAGGGAAAAGGTCCGGTCTGTGTCTCCAGCGGCCTGTGGCCCTGAAGTGGCCGGACACCTCCAAAAATCCAAACAATCGAAGATGTGTCACAGAACCAAGCTGCCCCCAGCTCAAACCTGTGCTGCCCTGACAGTCCCAAGGGAACCCTACAAACTGACATCAGGAACCTGGGCTGGCCACTTTTCTTTCCCAGGGAAAAAGGCTGAATTTTGCCTCCAGGGGCCTGTGGCCCTGAAGTGGCCGGACACCTCCAAAAATCCAAACGATCGAAGATGTGACGCAGACCCAAGCTGCCCCCACCTCAAACCTGTGCTGCCCTGACAGTCCCAAGGGAACCCTACAAACTGACATTAAGAACCTGGGCTGGCCACTTTTCTTTCCCAAGGAAAAAGGCTGATCTTTGCTTCCAGGGGCCTGTGGCCCTGAAGTGGCCGGACACCTCCAAAAATCCAAACGATCGAGGATGTGTCGCAGACCCAAGCTGCCCCCACCTCAAACCTGTGCTGCTTTGACAGTCCCAAGGGAACCCTACAAACTGACATCAGGAACCTGGGCTGGCCACTTTTCTTTCCCAGGGAAAAAGGCTGAATTTTGCCTCCAGGGGCCTGTGGCCCTGAAGTGGCCGGACACCTCCAAAAATCCAAACGATCGAAGATGTGTCGCAGACCCAAGCTGCCCCCACCTCAAACCTGTGCTGCCCTGACAGTCCCAAGGGAACCCTACAAACTGACATCAGGAACCTGGGCTGGCCACTTTTCTTTCCCTGGGAAAAGGACCGGTCTTTGTCTCCAGGGGCCTGTGGCCCTGAGTGGCCGGACACCTCCAAAAATCCAAACGATCGAAGATGTGTCGCAGACCCAAGCTGCCCCCAGCTCAAACCTGTGCTGCCCTGACAGTCCCAAGGGAACCCTACAAACTGACATCAGGAACCTGGGCTGGCCACTTTTCTTTCCCAAGGAAAAAGGCTGATCTTTGCCTCCAGGAGCCTGTGGCCCTGAAGTGGCCGGACACCTCCAAAAATCCAAACGATCGAAGATGTGTCGCAGACCCAAGCTGCCCCCACCTCAAACCTGTGCTGCTTTGACAGTCCCAAGGGAACCCTACAAACTGACATCAGGAACCTGGGCTGGCCACTTTTCTTTCCCAGGGAAATGACCGGTCTGTGCCTCCAGGGGCCTGTGGCCCTGAAGTGGCCGGACACCTCCAAAAATCCAAACGATCGAAGATGTGTCGCAGACCCAAGCTGCCCCCACCTCAAACCTGTGCTGCCCTGACAGTCCCAAGGGAACCCTACAAACTGACATCAGGAACCTGGGCTGGCCACTTTTCTTTCCCAGGGAAAATGGCTGATCTTTGTCTCCAGGGGCCTGTGGCCCTGAAGTGGCCGGACACCTCCAAAAATCCAAACGATCGAAGATGTGTCGCAGACCCAAGCTGCCCCCAGCTCAAACCTCTGCTGCCCTGACAGTCCCAAGGGAACTCTACAAACTGACATCAGGAACCTGGGCTGGCCACTTTTCTTTCCCAGGGAAAAAGGCTGATATTTGCCTCCAGGGGCCTGTGGCCCTGAGTGGCCAGACACCTCCAAAAATCCAAACGATCGAAGATGTGTCGCAGACCCAAGCTGCCCCCACCTCAAACCTGTGCTGCCCTGACAGTCCCAAGGGAACCCTACAAACTGACATCAGGAACCTGGGCTGGCCACTTTTCTTTCCCTGGGAAAAGGACCGGTCTTTGTCTCCAGGGGCCTGTGGCCCTGAAGTGGCCGGACACCTCCAAAAATCCAAACGATCGAAGATGTGTCGCAGACCCAAGCTGCCCCCACCTCAAACCTGTGCTGCCCTGACAGTCCCAAGGGAACCCTACAAACTGACATCAGGAACCTGGGCTGGCCACTTTTCTTTCCCAGGGAAAAAGGCTGAATTTTGCCTCCAGGGGCCTGTGGCCCTGAAGTGGCCGGACACCTCCAAAAATCCAAACGATCGAAGATGTGTCGCAGACCCAAGCTGCCCCCACCTCAAACCTGTGCTGCTTTGACAGTCCCAAGGGAACCCTACAAACTGACATCAGGAACCTGGGCTGGCCACTTTTCTTTCCCAGGGAAAAGGACCGGTCTTTGTCTCCAGGGGCCTGTGGCCCTGAAGTGGCCGGACACCTCCAAAAATCCAAACGATCGAAGATGTGTCGCAGACCCAAGCTGCCCCCACCTCAAACCTGTGCTGCCCTGACAGTCCCAAGGGAACCCTACAAACTGACATCAGGAACCTGGGCTGGCCACTTTTCTTTCCCAGGGAAAAAGGCTGAATTTTGCCTCCAGGGGCCTGTGGCCCTGAAGTGGCCGGACACCTCCAAAAATCCAAACGATCGAAGATGTGTCGCAGACCCAAGCTGCCCCCACCTCAAACCTGTGCTGCCCTGACAGTCCCAAGGGAACCCTACAAACTGACATCAGGAACCTGGGCTGGCCACTTTTCTTTCCCAGGGAAAAAGGCTGAATTTTGCCTCCAGGGGCCTGTGGCCCTGAAGTGGCCGGACACCTCCAAAAATCCAAACGATCGAAGATGTGTCGCAGACCCAAGCTGCCCCCAGCTCAAACCTGTGCTGCCCTGACAGTCCCAAGGGAACCCTACAAACTGACATCAGGAACCTGGGCTGGCCACTTTTCTTTCCCTGGGAAAAGGACCGGTCTTTGTCTCCAGGGGCCTGTGGCCCTGAGTGGCCGGACACCTCCAAAAATCCAAACGATCGAAGATGTGTCGCAGACCCAAGCTGCCCCCAGCTCAAACCTGTGCTGCCCTGACAGTCCCAAGGGAACCCTACAAACTGACATCAGGAACCTGGGCTGGCCACTTTTCTTTCCCAAGGAAAAAGGCTGATCTTTGCCTCCAGGAGCCTGTGGCCCTGAAGTGGCCGGACACCTCCAAAAATCCAAACGATCGAAGATGTGTCGCAGACCCAAGCTGCCCCCACCTCAAACCTGTGCTGCTTTGACAGTCCCAAGGGAACCCTACAAACTGACATCAGGAACCTGGGCTGGCCACTTTTCTTTCCCAGGGAAATGACCGGTCTGTGCCTCCAGGGGCCTGTGGCCCTGAAGTGGCCGGACACCTCCAAAAATCCAAACGATCGAAGATGTGTCGCAGACCCAAGCTGCCCCCACCTCAAACCTGTGCTGCCCTGACAGTCCCAAGGGAACCCTACAAACTGACATCAGGAACCTGGGCTGGCCACTTTTCTTTCCCAGGGAAAAGGACCGGTCTGTGTCTCCAGGGGCCTGTGGCCCTGAGTGGCCGGACACCTCCAAAAATCCAAACGATCGAAGATGTGTCACAGAACCAAGCTGCCCCCACCTCAAACCTGTGCTGCTTTGACAGTCCCAAGGGAACCCTACAAACTGACATCAGGAACCTGGGCTGGCCACTTTTCTTTCCCAGGGAAAAAGGCTGATCTTTGCCTCCAGGGGCCTGTGGCCCTGAAGTGGCCGGACACCTCCAAAAATCCAAACGATCGAAGATGTGTCGCAGACCCAAGCTGCCCCCACCTCAAACCTGTGCTGCCCTGACAGTCCCAAGGGAACCCTACAAACTGACATCAGGAACCTGGGCTGGCCACTTTTCTTTCCCAGGGAAAATGGCTGATCTTTGTCTCCAGGGGCCTGTGGCCCTGAAGTGGCCGGACACCTCCAAAAATCCAAACGATCGAAGATGTGTCGCAGACCCAAGCTGCCCCCAGCTCAAACCTGTGCTGCCCTGACAGTCCCAAGGGAACCCTACAAACTGACATCAGGAACCTGGGCTGGCCACTTTTCTTTCCCTGGGAAAAGGACCGGTCTTTGTCTCCAGGGGCCTGTGGCCCTGAAGTGGCCGGACACCTCCAAAAATCCAAACGATCGAAGATGTGTCGCAGACCCAAGCTGCCCCCAGCTCAAACCTGTGCTGCCCTGACAGTCCCAAGGGAACCCTACAAACTGACATCAGGAACCTGGGCTGGCCACTTTTCTTTCCCAGGGAAAAAGGCTGAATTTTGCCTCCAGGGGCCTGTGGCCCTGAAGTGGCCGGACACCTCCAAAAATCCAAACGATCGAAGATGTGTCGCAGACCCAAGCTGCCCCCACCTCAAACCTGTGCTGCCCTGACAGTCCCAAGGGAACCCTACAAAGTGACATCAGGAACCTGGGCTGGCCACTTTTCTTTCCCAGGCAAAAAGGCTGATCTTTGTCTCCAGGGGCCTGTGGCCCTGAAGTGGCCGGACACCTCCAAAAATCCAAACGATCGAAGATGTGTCGCAGACCCAAGCTGCCCCCACCTCAAACCTGTGCTGCCCTGACAGTCCCAAGTGAACCCTACAAACTGACATCAGGAACCTGGGCTGGCCACTTTTCTTTCCCAAGGAAAAAGCCTGATCTTTGCCTCCAGGGGCCTGTGGCCCTGAAGTGGCCGGACACCTCCAAAAATCCAAACGATCGAAGATGTGTCGCAGACCCAAGCTGCCCCCACCTCAAACCTGTGCTGCCCTGACAGTCCCAAGGGAACCCTACAAACTGACATCAGGAACCTGGGCTGGCCACTTTTCTTTCCCAAGGAAAAAGGCTGATCTTTGCTTCCAGGGGCCTGTGCCCCTGAAGTGGCCGGACACCTCCAAAAATCCAAACGATCGAGGATGTGTCGCAGACCCAAGCTGCCCCCACCTCAAACCTGTGCTGCTTTGACAGTCCCAAGGGAACCCTACAAACTGACATCAGGAACCTGGGCTGGCCACTTTTCTTTCCCAAGGAAAAAGGCTGAATTTTGCCTCCAGGGGCCTGTGGCCCTGAAGTGGCCGGACACCTCCAAAAATCCAAACGATCGAAGATGTGTCGCAGACCCAAGCTGCCCCCAGCTCAAACCTGTGCTGCCCTGACAGTCCCAAGGGAACCCTACAAACTGACATCAGGAACCTGGGCTGGCCACTTTTCTTTCCCAGGGAAAAAGGCTGATCTTTGCCTCCAGGGGCCTGTGGCCCTGAAGTGGCCGGACACCTCCAAAAATCCAAACGATCGAAGATGTGTCGCAGACCCAAGCTGCCCCCAGCTCAAACCTGTGCTGCCCTGACAGTCCCAAGGGAACCCTACAAACTGACATCAGGAACCTGGGCTGGCCACTTTTCTTTCCCAAGGAAAAAGGCTGATCTTTGCCTCCAGGGGCCTGTGGCCCTGAAGTGGCCGGACACCTCCAAAAATCCAAACGATCGAAGATGTGTCGCAGACCCAAGCTGCCCCCACCTCAAACCTGTGCTGCCCTGACAGTCCCAAGGGAACCCTACAAACTGACATCAGGAACCTGGGCTGGCCACTTTTCTTTCCCAGGGAAAAGGACCGGTCTTTGTCTCCAGGGGCCTGTGGCCCTGAAGTGGCCGGACACCTCCAAAAATCCAAACGATCGAAGATGTGTCGCAGACCCAAGCTGCCCCCACCTCAAACCTGTGCTGCCCTGACAGTCCCAAGGGAACCCTACAAACTGACATCAGGAACCTGGGCTGGCCACTTTTCTTTCCCAGGGAAAAGGTCCGGTCTGTGTCTCCAGCGGCCTGTGGCCCTGAAGTGGCCGGACACCTCCAAAAATCCGAACGATCGAAGATGTGTCGCAGACCCAAGCTGCCCCCATCTCAAACCTGTGCTGCTTTGACAGTCCCAAGGGAACCCTACAAACTGACATCAGGAACCTGGGCTGGCCACTTTTCTTTCCCAGGGAAAATGGCTGAACTTTGCCTCCAGGGGCCTGTGGCCCTGAAGTGGCCGGACACCTCCAAAAATCCAAACGATCGAAGATGTGTCGCAGACCCAAGCTGCCCCCACCTCAAACCTGTGCTGCCCTGACAGTCCCAAGGGAACCCTACAAACTGACATCAGGAACCTGGGCTGGCCACTTTTCTTTCCCAGGGAAAAGGTCCGGTCTGTGTCTCCAGCGGCCTGTGGCCCTGAAGTGGCCGGACACCTCCAAAAATCCAAACAATCGAAGATGTGTCACAGAACCAAGCTGCCCCCAGCTCAAACCTGTGCTGCCCTGACAGTCCCAAGGGAACCCTACAAACTGACATCAGGAACCTGGGCTGGCCACTTTTCTTTCCCAGGGAAAAAGGCTGAATTTTGCCTCCAGGGGCCTGTGGCCCTGAAGTGGCCGGACACCTCCAAAAATCCAAACGATCGAAGATGTGACGCAGACCCAAGCTGCCCCCACCTCAAACCTGTGCTGCCCTGACAGTCCCAAGGGAACCCTACAAACTGACATCAGGAACCTGGGCTGGCCACTTTTCTTTCCCAAGGAAAAAGGCTGATCTTTGCTTCCAGGGGCCTGTGGCCCTGAAGTGGCCGGACACCTCCAAAAATCCAAACGATCGAGGATGTGTCGCAGACCCAAGCTGCCCCCACCTCAAACCTGTGCTGCTTTGACAGTCCCAAGGGAACCCTACAAACTGACATCAGGAACCTGGGCTGGCCACTTTTCTTTCCCAGGGAAAAAGGCTGAATTTTGCCTCCAGGGGCCTGTGGCCCTGAAGTGGCCGGACACCTCCAAAAATCCAAACGATCGAAGATGTGTCGCAGACCCAAGCTGCCCCCACCTCAAACCTGTGCTGCCCTGACAGTCCCAAGGGAACCCTACAAACTGACATCAGGAACCTGGGCTGGCCACTTTTCTTTCCCAAGGAAAAAGGCTGATCTTTGCCTCCAGGAGCCTGTGGCCCTGAAGTGGCCGGACACCTCCAAAAATCCAAACGATCGAAGATGTGTCGCAGACCCAAGCTGCCCCCACCTCAAACCTGTGCTGCTTTGACAGTCCCAAGGGAACCCTACAAACTGACATCAGGAACCTGGGCTGGCCACTTTTCTTTCCCAGGGAAATGACCGGTCTGTGCCTCCAGGGGCCTGTGGCCCTGAAGCGGCCGGACACCTCCAAAAATCCAAACGATCGAAGATGTGTCGCAGACCCAAGCTGCCCCCACCTCAAACCTGTGCTGCCCTGACAGTCCCAAGGGAACCCTACAAACTGACATCAGGAACCTGGGCTGGCCACTTTTCTTTCCCAGGGAAAATGGCTGATCTTTGTCTCCAGGGGCCTGTGGCCCTGAAGTGGCCGGACACCTCCAAAAATCCAAACGATCGAAGATGTGTCGCAGACCCAAGCTGCCCCCAGCTCAAACCTGTGCTGCCCTGACAGTCCCAAGGGAACCCTACAAACTGACATCAGGAACCTGGGCTGGCCACTTTTCTTTCCCTGGGAAAAGGACCGGTCTTTGTCTCCAGGGGCCTGTGGCCCTGAAGTGGCCGCACACCTCCAAAAATCCAAACGATTGAAGATGTGTCGCAGACCCAAGCTGCCCCCAGCTCAAACCTCTGCTGCCCTGACAGTCCCAAGGGAACTCTACAAACTGACATCAGGAACCTGGGCTGGCCACTTTTCTTTCCCAGGGAAAAAGGCTGATATTTGCCTCCAGGGGCCTGTGGCCCTGAGTGGCCAGACACCTCCAAAAATCCAAACGATCGAAGATGTGTCGCAGACCCAAGCTGCCCCCACCTCAAACCTGTGCTGCCCTGACAGTCCCAAGGGAACCCTACAAACTGACATCAGGAACCTGGGCTGGCCACTTTTCTTTCCCTGGGAAAAGGACCGGTCTTTGTCTCCAGGGGCCTGTGGCCCTGAAGTGGCCGGACACCTCCAAAAATCCAAACGATCGAAGATGTGTCGCAGACCCAAGCTGCCCCCACCTCAAACCTGTGCTGCCCTGACAGTCCCAAGGGAACCCTACAAACTGACATCAGGAACCTGGGCTGGCCACTTTTCTTTCCCAGGGAAAAAGGCTGAATTTTGCCTCCAGGGGCCTGTGGCCCTGAAGTGGCCGGACACCTCCAAAAATCCAAACGATCGAAGATGTGTCGCAGACCCAAGCTGCCCCCACCTCAAACCTGTGCTGCTTTGACAGTCCCAAGGGAACCCTACAAACTGACATCAGGAACCTGGGCTGGCCACTTTTCTTTCCCAGGGAAAAGGACCGGTCTTTGTCTCCAGGGGCCTGTGGCCCTGAGTGGCCGGACACCTCCAAAAATCCAAACGATCGAGGATGTGTCACAGACCCAAGCTGCCCCCACCTCAAACCTGTGCTGCCCTGACAGTCCCAAGGGAACCCTACAAACTGACATCAGGAACCTGGTCTGGCCACTTTTCTTTCCCTGGGAAAAGGACCGGTCTTTGTCTCCAGGGGCCTGTGGCCCTGAAGTGGCCGCACACCTCCAAAAATCCAAACGATTGAAGATGTGTCGCAGACCCAAGCTGCCCCCAGCTCAAACCTCTGCTGCCCTGACAGTCCCAAGGGAACTCTACAAACTGACATCAGGAACCTGGGCTGGCCACTTTTCTTTCCCAGGGAAAAAGGCTGATATTTGCCTCCAGGGGCCTGTGGCCCTGAGTGGCCGGACACCTCCAAAAATCCAAACGATCGAAGATGTGTCGCAGACCCAAGCTGCCCCCACCTCAAACCTGTGCTGCCCTGACAGTCCCAAGGGAACCCTACAAACTGACATCAGGAACCTGGGCTGGCCACTTTTCTTTCCCTGGGAAAAGGACCGGTCTTTGTCTCCAGGGGCCTGTGGCCCTGAAGTGGCCGGACACCTCCAAAAATCCAAACGATCGAAGATGTGTCGCAGACCCAAGCTGCCCCCACCTCAAACCTGTGCTGCCCTGACAGTCCCAAGGGAACCCTACAAACTGACATCAGGAACCTGGGCTGGCCACTTTTCTTTCCCAGGGAAAAAGGCTGAATTTTGCCTCCAGGGGCCTGTGGCCCTGAAGTGGCCGGACACCTCCAAAAATCCAAACGATCGAAGATGTGTCGCAGACCCAAGCTGCCCCCACCTCAAACCTGTGCTGCCCTGACAGTCCCAAGGGAACCCTACAAAGTGACATCAGGAACCTGGGCTGGCCACTTTTCTTTCCCAGGCAAAAAGGCTGATCTTTGTCTCCAGGGGCCTGTGGCCCTGAAGTGGCCGGACACCTCCAAAAATCCAAACGATCGAAGATGTGTCGCAGACCCAAGCTGCCCCCACCTCAAACCTGTGCTGCCCTGACAGTCCCAAGGGAACCCTACAAACTGACATCAGGAACCTGGGCTGGCCACTTTTCTTTCCCAGGGAAAAAGGCTGAATTTTGCCTCCAGGGGCCTGTGGCCCTGAAGTGGCCGGACACCTCCAAAAATCCAAACGATCGAAGATGTGTCGCAGACCCAAGCTGCCCCCACCTCAAACCTGTGCTGCCCTGACAGTCCCAAGGGAACCCTACAAACTGACATCAGGAACCTGGGCTGGCCACTTTTCTTTCCCTGGGAAAAGGACCGGTCTTTGTCTCCAGGGGCCTGTGGCCCTGAGTGGCCGGACACCTCCAAAAATCCAAACGATCGAAGATGTGTCGCAGACCCAAGCTGCCCCCACCTCAAACCTGTGCTGCCCTGACAGTCCCAAGGGAACCCTACAAACTGACATCAGGAACCTGGGCTGGCCACTTTTCTTTCCCAAGGAAAAAGGCTGATCTTTGCCTCCAGGAGCCTGTGGCCCTGAAGTGGCCGGACACCTCCAAAAATCCAAACGATCGAAGATGTGTCGCAGACCCAAGCTGCCCCCACCTCAAACCTGTGCTGCTTTGACAGTCCCAAGGGAACCCTACAAACTGACATCAGGAACCTGGGCTGGCCACTTTTCTTTCCCAGGGAAATGACCGGTCTGTGCCTCCAGGGGCCTGTGGCCCTGAAGTGGCCGGACACCTCCAAAAATCCAAACGATCGAAGATGTGTCGCAGACCCAAGCTGCCCCCACCTCAAACCTGTGCTGCCCTGACAGTCCCAAGGGAACCCTACAAACTGACATCAGGAACCTGGGCTGGCCACTTTTCTTTCCCAGGGAAAAGGACCGGTCTGTGTCTCCAGGGGCCTGTGGCCCTGAGTGGCCGGACACCTCCAAAAATCCAAACGATCGAAGATGTGTCACAGAACCAAGCTGCCCCCACCTCAAACCTGTGCTGCTTTGACAGTCCCAAGGGAACCCTACAAACTGACATCAGGAACCTGGGCTGGCCACTTTTCTTTCCCAGGGAAAAAGGCTGATCTTTGCCTCCAGGGGCCTGTGGCCCTGAAGTGGCCGGACACCTCCAAAAATCCAAACGATCGAAGATGTGTCGCAGACCCAAGCTGCCCCCACCTCAAACCTGTGCTGCCCTGACAGTCCCAAGGGAACCCTACAAACTGACATCAGGAACCTGGGCTGGCCACTTTTCTTTCCCAGGGAAAATGGCTGATCTTTGTCTCCAGGGGCCTGTGGCCCTGAAGTGGCCGGACACCTCCAAAAATCCAAACGATCGAAGATGTGTCGCAGACCCAAGCTGCCCCCAGCTCAAACCTGTGCTGCCCTGACAGTCCCAAGGGAACCCTACAAACTGACATCAGGAACCTGGGCTGGCCACTTTTCTTTCCCTGGGAAAAGGACCGGTCTTTGTCTCCAGGGGCCTGTGGCCCTGAAGTGGCCGCACACCTCCAAAAATCCAAACGATTGAAGATGTGTCGCAGACCCAAGCTGCCCCCAGCTCAAACCTCTGCTGCCCTGACAGTCCCAAGGGAACTCTACAAACTGACATCAGGAACCTGGGCTGGCCACTTTTCTTTCCCAGGGAAAAAGGCTGATATTTGCCTCCAGGGGCCTGTGGCCCTGAGTGGCCAGACACCTCCAAAAATCCAAACGATCGAAGATGTGTCGCAGACCCAAGCTGCCCCCACCTCAAACCTGTGCTGCCCTGACAGTCCCAAGGGAACCCTACAAACTGACATCAGGAACCTGGGCTGGCCACTTTTCTTTCCCAGGGAAAAAGGCTGAATTTTGCCTCCAGGGGCCTGTGGCCCTGAAGTGGCCGGACACCTCCAAAAATCCAAACGATCGAAGATGTGTCGCAGACCCAAGCTGCCCCCACCTCAAACCTGTGCTGCTTTGACAGTCCCAAGGGAACCCTACAAACTGACATCAGGAACCTGGGCTGGCCACTTTTCTTTCCCAGGGAAAAAGGCTGATATTTGCCTCCAGGGGCCTGTGGCCCTGAGTGGCCGGACACCTCCAAAAATCCAAACGATCGAAGATGTGTCGCAGACCCAAGCTGCCCCCACCTCAAACCTGTGCTGCCCTGACAGTCCCAAGGGAACCCTACAAACTGACATCAGGAACCTGGGCTGGCCACTTTTCTTTCCCTGGGAAAAGGACCGGTCTTTGTCTCCAGGGGCCTGTGGCCCTGAAGTGGCCGGACACCTCCAAAAATCCAAACGATCGAAGATGTGTCGCAGACCCAAGCTGCCCCCACCTCAAACCTGTGCTGCCCTGACAGTCCCAAGGGAACCCTACAAACTGACATCAGGAACCTGGGCTGGCCACTTTTCTTTCCCAGGGAAAAAGGCTGAATTTTGCCTCCAGGGGCCTGTGGCCCTGAAGTGGCCGGACACCTCCAAAAATCCAAACGATCGAAGATGTGTCGCAGACCCAAGCTGCCCCCACCTCAAACCTGTGCTGCCCTGACAGTCCCAAGGGAACCCTACAAAGTGACATCAGGAACCTGGGCTGGCCACTTTTCTTTCCCAGGCAAAAAGGCTGATCTTTGTCTCCAGGGGCCTGTGGCCCTGAAGTGGCCGGACACCTCCAAAAATCCAAACGATCGAAGATGTGTCGCAGACCCAAGCTGCCCCCACCTCAAACCTGTGCTGCCCTGACAGTCCCAAGGGAACCCTACAAACTGACATCAGGAACCTGGGCTGGCCACTTTTCTTTCCCAGGGAAAAAGGCTGATCTTTGCCTCCAGGGGCCTGTGACACTGACTGGCCGGACACCTCCAAAAATCCAAACGATCGAAGATGTGTCGCAGACCCAAGCTGCCCCCACCTCAAACCTGTGCTGCCCTGACAGTCCCAAGGGAACCCTACAAACTGACATCAGGAACCTGGGCTGGCCACTTTTCTTTCCCAGGGAAAAGGACCGGTCTGTGCCTCCAGGGGCCTGTGGCCCTGAAGTGGCCGGACACCTCCAAAAATCCAAACGATCGAGGATGTGTCGCAGACCCAAGCTGCCCCCACCTCAAACCTGTGCTGCCCTGACAGTCCCAAGTGAACCCTACAAACTGACATCAGGAACCTGGGCTGGCCACTTTTCTTTCCCAGGGAAAAGGTCCGGTCTGTGTCTCCAGGGGCCTGTGGCCCTGAAGTGGCCGGACACCTCCAAAAATCCAAACGATCAAAGATGTGTCGCAGACCCAAGCTGCCCCCACCTCAAACCTGTGCTGCCCTGACAGTCCCAAGGGAACCCTACAAACTGACATCAGGAACCTGGGCTGGCCACTTTTCTTTCCCAGGGAAAATGGCTGAACTTTGCCTCCAGGGGCCTGTGGCCCTGAAGTGGCCGGACACCTCCAAAAATCCAAACGATCGAGGATGTGTCGCAGACCCAAGCTGCCCCCACCTCAAACCTGTGCTGCCCTGACAGTCCCAAGGGAACCCTACAAACTGACATCAGGAACCTGGGCTGGCCACTTTTCTTTCCAAAGGAAAAAAGCTGATATTTGTTTCCATGGGCCTGTGGCCCTCAGTGGCCAGCTACGTCCAAAATTCCGAACGATCGAAGATGTGTCGCAGACCCAAGCTGCCCCCACCTCAAACCTGTGCTGCTTTGACAGTCCCAAGGGAACCCTACAAACTGACATCAGGAACCTGGGCTGGCCACTTTTCTTTCCCAGGGAAAAGGACCGGTCTTTGTCTCCAGGGGCCTGTGGCCCTGAAGTGGCTGGACACCTCCAAAAATCCAAACGATCGAGGATGTGTCGCAGACCCAAGCTGCCCCCAGCTCAAACCTGTGCTGCCCTGACAGTCCCAAGGGAACCCTACAAACTGACATCAGGAACCTGGGCTGGCCACTTTTCTTTCCCAAGGAAAAAGGCTGAATTTTGCCTCCAGGGGCCTGTGGCCCTGAAGTGGCCGGACACCTCCAAAAATCCAAACGATCGAGGATGTGTCGCAGACCCAAGCTGCCCCCACCTCAAACCTGTGCTGCCCTGACAGTCCCAAGGGAACCCTACAAACTGACATCAGGAACCTGGGCTGGCCACTTTTCTTTCCCTGGGAAAAGGACCGGTCTTTGTCTCCAGGGGCCTGTGGCCCTGAAGTGGCCGGACACCTCCAAAAATCCAAACGATCGAAGATGTGTCGCAGACCCAAGCTGCCCCCACCTCAAACCTGTGCTGCCCTGACAGTCCCAAGGGAACCCTACAAACTGACATCAGGAACCTGGGCTGGCCACTTTTCTTTCCCAGGGAAAATGGCTGATCTTTGTCTCCAGGGGCCTGTGGCCCTGAAGTGGCCGGACACCTCCAAAAATCCAAACGATCGAAGATGTGTCGCAGACCCAAGCTGCCCCCAGCTCAAACCTGTGCTGCCCTGACAGTCCCAAGGGAACCCTACAAACTGACATCAGGAACCTGGGCTGGCCACTTTTCTTTCCCTGGGAAAAGGACCGGTCTTTGTCTCCAGGGGCCTGTGGCCCTGAAGTGGCCGGACACCTCCAAAAATCCAAACGATCGAAGATGTGTCGCAGACCCAAGCTGCCCCCAGCTCAAACCTGTGCTGCCCTGACAGTCCCAAGGGAACCCTACAAACTGACATCAGGAACCTGGGCTGGCCACTTTTCTTTCCCTGGGAAAAGGACCGGTCTTTGTCTCCAGGGGCCTGTGGCCCTGAAGTGGCCGCACACCTCCAAAAATCCAAACGATTGAAGATGTGTCGCAGACCCAAGCTGCCCCCAGCTCAAACCTCTGCTGCCCTGACAGTCCCAAGGGAACTCTACAAACTGACATCAGGAACCTGGGCTGGCCACTTTTCTTTCCCAGGGAAAAGGTCCGGTCTGTGTCTCCAGCGGCCTGTGGCCCTGAAGTGGCCGGACACCTCCAAAAATCCAAACGATCGAAGATGAGTCGCAGACCCAAGCTGCCCCCAGCTCAAACCTCTGCTGCCCTGACAGTCCCAAGGGAACCCTACAAACTGACATCAGGAACCTGGGCTGGCCACTTTTCTTTCCAAAGGAAAAAAGCTGATATTTGTTTCCATGGGCCTGTGGCCCTCAGTGGCCAGCTACGTCCAAAATTCCGAACGATCGAAGATGTGTCGCAGACCCAAGCTGCCCCCACCTCAAACCTCTGCTGCCCTGACAGTCCCAAGGGAACCCTACAAACTGACATCAGGAACCTGGGCTGGCCACTTTTCTTTCCCTGGGAAAAGGACCGGTCTTTGTCTCCAGGGGCCTGTGGCCCTGAAGTGGCCGGACACCTCCAAAAATCCAAATGATCGAAGATGTGTCGCAGACCCAAGCTGCCCCCACCTCAAACCTGTGCTGCCCTGACAGTCCCAAGGGAACCCTACAAACTGACATCAGGAACCTGGGCTGGCCACTTTTCTTTCCCAGGTAAAAAGGCTGAATTTTGCCTCCAGGGGCCTGTGGCCCTGAAGTGGCCGGACACCTCCAAAAATCCAAACGATCGAAGATGTGTCGCAGACCCAAGCTGCCCCCACCTCAAACCTGTGCTGCCCTGACAGTCCCAAGGGAACCCTACAAACTGACATCAGGAACCTGGGCTGGCCACTTTTCTTTCCCAGGGAAAAGGACCGGTCTGTGCCTCCAGGGGCCTGTGGCCCTGAAGTGGCCGGACACCTCCAAAAATCCAAACGATCGAAGATGTGTCGCAGACCCAAGCTGCCCCCAGCTCAAACCTGTGCTGCCCTGACAGTCCCAAGGGAACCCTACAAACTGACATCAGGAACCTGGGCTGGCCACTTTTCTTTCCCAGGAAAAGGACCGGTCTTTGTCTCCACGGGCCTGTGGCCATGAGTGGCCGGACACCTCCAAAAATCCAAACGATCGAAGATGTGTCGCAGACCCAAGCTGCCCCCACCTCAAACCTGTGCTGCCCTGACAGTCCCAAGGGAACCCTACAAACTGACATCAGGAACCTGGGCTGGCCACTTTTCTTTCCCAGGGAAAAAGGCTGAATTTTGCCTCCAGGGGCCTGTGGCCCTGAAGTGGCCGGACACCTCCAAAAATCCAAACGATCGAAGATGTGTCGCAGACCCAAGCTGCCCCCACCTCAAACCTGTGCTGCTTTGACAGTCCCAAGGGAACCCTACAAACTGACATCAGGAACCTGGGCTGGCCACTTTTCTTTCCCAGGGAAAAGGACCGGTCTTTGTCTCCAGGGGCCTGTGGCCCTGAGTGGCCGGACACCTCCAAAAATCCAAACGATCGAGGATGTGTCACAGACCCAAGCTGCCCCCACCTCAAACCTGTGCTGCCCTGACAGTCCCAAGGGAACCCTACAAACTGACATCAGGAACCTGGGCTGGCCACTTTTCTTTCCCTGGGAAAAGGACCGGTCTTTGTCTCCAGGGGCCTGTGGCCCTGAAGTGGCCGCACACCTCCAAAAATCCAAACGATTGAAGATGTGTCGCAGACCCAAGCTGCCCCCAGCTCAAACCTCTGCTGCCCTGACAGTCCCAAGGGAACTCTACAAACTGACATCAGGAACCTGGGCTGGCCACTTTTCTTTCCCAGGGAAAAAGGCTGATATTTGCCTCCAGGGGCCTGTGGCCCTGAGTGGCCGGACACCTCCAAAAATCCAAACGATCGAAGATGTGTCGCAGACCCAAGCTGCCCCCACCTCAAACCTGTGCTGCCCTGACAGTCCCAAGGGAACCCTACAAACTGACATCAGGAACCTGGGCTGGCCACTTTTCTTTCCCTGGGAAAAGGACCGGTCTTTGTCTCCAGGGGCCTGTGGCCCTGAAGTGGCCGGACACCTCCAAAAATCCAAACGATCGAAGATGTGTCGCAGACCCAAGCTGCCCCCACCTCAAACCTGTGCTGCCCTGACAGTCCCAAGGGAACCCTACAAACTGACATCAGGAACCTGGGCTGGCCACTTTTCTTTCCCAGGGAAAAAGGCTGAATTTTGCCTCCAGGGGCCTGTGGCCCTGAAGTGGCCGGACACCTCCAAAAATCCAAACGATCGAAGATGTGTCGCAGACCCAAGCTGCCCCCACCTCAAACCTGTGCTGCCCTGACAGTCCCAAGGGAACCCTACAAAGTGACATCAGGAACCTGGGCTGGCCACTTTTCTTTCCCAGGCAAAAAGGCTGATCTTTGTCTCCAGGGGCCTGTGGCCCTGAAGTGGCCGGACACCTCCAAAAATCCAAACGATCGAAGATGTGTCGCAGACCCAAGCTGCCCCCACCTCAAACCTGTGCTGCCCTGACAGTCCCAAGGGAACCCTACAAACTGACATCAGGAACCTGGGCTGGCCACTTTTCTTTCCCAGGGAAAAAGGCTGAATTTTGCCTCCAGGGGCCTGTGGCCCTGAAGTGGCCGGACACCTCCAAAAATCCAAACGATCGAAGATGTGTCGCAGACCCAAGCTGCCCCCACCTCAAACCTGTGCTGCCCTGACAGTCCCAAGGGAACCCTACAAACTGACATCAGGAACCTGGGCTGGCCACTTTTCTTTCCCTGGGAAAAGGACCGGTCTTTGTCTCCAGGGGCCTGTGGCCCTGAGTGGCCGGACACCTCCAAAAATCCAAACGATCGAAGATGTGTCGCAGACCCAAGCTGCCCCCAGCTCAAACCTGTGCTGCCCTGACAGTCCCAAGGGAACCCTACAAACTGACATCAGGAACCTGGGCTGGCCACTTTTCTTTCCCAAGGAAAAAGGCTGATCTTTGCCTCCAGGAGCCTGTGGCCCTGAAGTGGCCGGACACCTCCAAAAATCCAAACGATCGAAGATGTGTCGCAGACCCAAGCTGCCCCCACCTCAAACCTGTGCTGCTTTGACAGTCCCAAGGGAACCCTACAAACTGACATCAGGAACCTGGGCTGGCCACTTTTCTTTCCCAGGGAAATGACCGGTCTGTGCCTCCAGGGGCCTGTGGCCCTGAAGTGGCCGGACACCTCCAAAAATCCAAACGATCGAAGATGTGTCGCAGACCCAAGCTGCCCCCACCTCAAACCTGTGCTGCCCTGACAGTCCCAAGGGAACCCTACAAACTGACATCAGGAACCTGGGCTGGCCACTTTTCTTTCCCAGGGAAAAGGACCGGTCTGTGTCTCCAGGGGCCTGTGGCCCTGAGTGGCCGGACACCTCCAAAAATCCAAACGATCGAAGATGTGTCACAGAACCAAGCTGCCCCCACCTCAAACCTGTGCTGCTTTGACAGTCCCAAGGGAACCCTACAAACTGACATCAGGAACCTGGGCTGGCCACTTTTCTTTCCCAGGGAAAAAGGCTGATCTTTGCCTCCAGGGGCCTGTGGCCCTGAAGTGGCCGGACACCTCCAAAAATCCAAACGATCGAAGATGTGTCGCAGACCCAAGCTGCCCCCAGCTCAAACCTGTGCTGCCCTGACAGTCCCAAGGGAACCCTACAAACTGACATCAGGAACCTGGGCTGGCCACTTTTCTTTCCCAGGGAAAATGGCTGATCTTTGTCTCCAGGGGCCTGTGGCCCTGAAGTGGCCGGACACCTCCAAAAATCCAAACGATCGAAGATGTGTCGCAGACCCAAGCTGCCCCCAGCTCAAACCTGTGCTGCCCTGACAGTCCCAAGGGAACCCTACAAACTGACATCAGGAACCTGGGCTGGCCACTTTTCTTTCCCTGGGAAAAGGACCGGTCTTTGTCTCCAGGGGCCTGTGGCCCTGAAGTGGCCGCACACCTCCAAAAATCCAAACGATTGAAGATGTGTCGCAGACCCAAGCTGCCCCCAGCTCAAACCTCTGCTGCCCTGACAGTCCCAAGGGAACTCTACAAACTGACATCAGGAACCTGGGCTGGCCACTTTTCTTTCCCAGGGAAAAGGTCCGGTCTGTGTCTCCAGCGGCCTGTGGCCCTGAAGTGGCCGGACACCTCCAAAAATCCAAACGATCGAAGATGAGTCGCAGACCCAAGCTGCCCCCAGCTCAAACCTCTGCTGCCCTGACAGTCCCAAGGGAACCCTACAAACTGACATCAGGAACCTGGGCTGGCCACTTTTCTTTCCAAAGGAAAAAAGCTGATATTTGTTTCCATGGGCCTGTGGCCCTCAGTGGCCAGCTACGTCCAAAATTCCGAACGATCGAAGATGTGTCGCAGACCCAAGCTGCCCCCACCTCAAACCTCTGCTGCCCTGACAGTCCCAAGGGAACCCTACAAACTGACATCAGGAACCTGGGCTGGCCACTTTTCTTTCCCTGGGAAAAGGACCGGTCTTTGTCTCCAGGGGCCTGTGGCCCTGAAGTGGCCGGACACCTCCAAAAATCCAAATGATCGAAGATGTGTCGCAGACCCAAGCTGCCCCCACCTCAAACCTGTGCTGCCCTGACAGTCCCAAGGGAACCCTACAAACTGACATCAGGAACCTGGGCTGGCCACTTTTCTTTCCCAGGTAAAAAGGCTGAATTTTGCCTCCAGGGGCCTGTGGCCCTGAAGTGGCCGGACACCTCCAAAAATCCAAACGATCGAAGATGTGTCGCAGACCCAAGCTGCCCCCACCTCAAACCTGTGCTGCCCTGACAGTCCCAAGGGAACCCTACAAACTGACATCAGGAACCTGGGCTGGCCACTTTTCTTTCCCAGGGAAAAGGACCGGTCTGTGCCTCCAGGGGCCTGTGGCCCTGAAGTGGCCGGACACCTCCAAAAATCCAAACGATCGAAGATGTGTCGCAGACCCAAGCTGCCCCCAGCTCAAACCTGTGCTGCCCTGACAGTCCCAAGGGAACCCTACAAACTGACATCAGGAACCTGGGCTGGCCACTTTTCTTTCCCAGGAAAAGGACCGGTCTTTGTCTCCACGGGCCTGTGGCCATGAGTGGCCGGACACCTCCAAAAATCCAAACGATCGAAGATGTGTCGCAGACCCAAGCTGCCCCCACCTCAAACCTGTGCTGCCCTGACAGTCCCAAGGGAACCCTACAAACTGACATCAGGAACCTGGGCTGGCCACTTTTCTTTCCCAGGGAAAAAGGCTGAATTTTGCCTCCAGGGGCCTGTGGCCCTGAAGTGGCCGGACACCTCCAAAAATCCAAACGATCGAAGATGTGTCGCAGACCCAAGCTGCCCCCACCTCAAACCTGTGCTGCTTTGACAGTCCCAAGGGAACCCTACAAACTGACATCAGGAACCTGGGCTGGCCACTTTTCTTTCCCAGGGAAAAGGACCGGTCTTTGTCTCCAGGGGCCTGTGGCCCTGAGTGGCCGGACACCTCCAAAAATCCAAACGATCGAGGATGTGTCACAGACCCAAGCTGCCCCCACCTCAAACCTGTGCTGCCCTGACAGTCCCAAGGGAACCCTACAAACTGACATCAGGAACCTGGGCTGGCCACTTTTCTTTCCCTGGGAAAAGGACCGGTCTTTGTCTCCAGGGGCCTGTGGCCCTGAAGTGGCCGCACACCTCCAAAAATCCAAACGATTGAAGATGTGTCGCAGACCCAAGCTGCCCCCAGCTCAAACCTCTGCTGCCCTGACAGTCCCAAGGGAACTCTACAAACTGACATCAGGAACCTGGGCTGGCCACTTTTCTTTCCCAGGGAAAAAGGCTGATATTTGCCTCCAGGGGCCTGTGGCCCTGAGTGGCCGGACACCTCCAAAAATCCAAACGATCGAAGATGTGTCGCAGACCCAAGCTGCCCCCACCTCAAACCTGTGCTGCCCTGACAGTCCCAAGGGAACCCTACAAACTGACATCAGGAACCTGGGCTGGCCACTTTTCTTTCCCTGGGAAAAGGACCGGTCTTTGTCTCCAGGGGCCTGTGGCCCTGAAGTGGCCGGACACCTCCAAAAATCCAAACGATCGAAGATGTGTCGCAGACCCAAGCTGCCCCCACCTCAAACCTGTGCTGCCCTGACAGTCCCAAGGGAACCCTACAAACTGACATCAGGAACCTGGGCTGGCCACTTTTCTTTCCCAGGGAAAAAGGCTGAATTTTGCCTCCAGGGGCCTGTGGCCCTGAAGTGGCCGGACACCTCCAAAAATCCAAACGATCGAAGATGTGTCGCAGACCCAAGCTGCCCCCACCTCAAACCTGTGCTGCCCTGACAGTCCCAAGGGAACCCTACAAAGTGACATCAGGAACCTGGGCTGGCCACTTTTCTTTCCCAGGCAAAAAGGCTGATCTTTGTCTCCAGGGGCCTGTGGCCCTGAAGTGGCCGGACACCTCCAAAAATCCAAACGATCGAAGATGTGTCGCAGACCCAAGCTGCCCCCACCTCAAACCTGTGCTGCCCTGACAGTCCCAAGGGAACCCTACAAACTGACATCAGGAACCTGGGCTGGCCACTTTTCTTTCCCAGGGAAAAAGGCTGAATTTTGCCTCCAGGGGCCTGTGGCCCTGAAGTGGCCGGACACCTCCAAAAATCCAAACGATCGAAGATGTGTCGCAGACCCAAGCTGCCCCCACCTCAAACCTGTGCTGCCCTGACAGTCCCAAGGGAACCCTACAAACTGACATCAGGAACCTGGGCTGGCCACTTTTCTTTCCCTGGGAAAAGGACCGGTCTTTGTCTCCAGGGGCCTGTGGCCCTGAGTGGCCGGACACCTCCAAAAATCCAAACGATCGAAGATGTGTCGCAGACCCAAGCTGCCCCCAGCTCAAACCTGTGCTGCCCTGACAGTCCCAAGGGAACCCTACAAACTGACATCAGGAACCTGGGCTGGCCACTTTTCTTTCCCAAGGAAAAAGGCTGATCTTTGCCTCCAGGAGCCTGTGGCCCTGAAGTGGCCGGACACCTCCAAAAATCCAAACGATCGAAGATGTGTCGCAGACCCAAGCTGCCCCCACCTCAAACCTGTGCTGCTTTGACAGTCCCAAGGGAACCCTACAAACTGACATCAGGAACCTGGGCTGGCCACTTTTCTTTCCCAGGGAAATGACCGGTCTGTGCCTCCAGGGGCCTGTGGCCCTGAAGTGGCCGGACACCTCCAAAAATCCAAACGATCGAAGATGTGTCGCAGACCCAAGCTGCCCCCACCTCAAACCTGTGCTGCCCTGACAGTCCCAAGGGAACCCTACAAACTGACATCAGGAACCTGGGCTGGCCACTTTTCTTTCCCAGGGAAAAGGACCGGTCTGTGTCTCCAGGGGCCTGTGGCCCTGAGTGGCCGGACACCTCCAAAAATCCAAACGATCGAAGATGTGTCACAGAACCAAGCTGCCCCCACCTCAAACCTGTGCTGCTTTGACAGTCCCAAGGGAACCCTACAAACTGACATCAGGAACCTGGGCTGGCCACTTTTCTTTCCCAGGGAAAAAGGCTGATCTTTGCCTCCAGGGGCCTGTGGCCCTGAAGTGGCCGGACACCTCCAAAAATCCAAACGATCGAAGATGTGTCGCAGACCCAAGCTGCCCCCACCTCAAACCTGTGCTGCCCTGACAGTCCCAAGGGAACCCTACAAACTGACATCAGGAACCTGGGCTGGCCACTTTTCTTTCCCAGGGAAAATGGCTGATCTTTGTCTCCAGGGGCCTGTGGCCCTGAAGTGGCCGGACACCTCCAAAAATCCAAACGATCGAAGATGTGTCGCAGACCCAAGCTGCCCCCAGCTCAAACCTGTGCTGCCCTGACAGTCCCAAGGGAACCCTACAAACTGACATCAGGAACCTGGGCTGGCCACTTTTCTTTCCCTGGGAAAAGGACCGGTCTTTGTCTCCAGGGGCCTGTGGCCCTGAAGTGGCCGCACACCTCCAAAAATCCAAACGATTGAAGATGTGTCGCAGACCCAAGCTGCCCCCAGCTCAAACCTCTGCTGCCCTGACAGTCCCAAGGGAACTCTACAAACTGACATCAGGAACCTGGGCTGGCCACTTTTCTTTCCCAGGGAAAAAGGCTGATATTTGCCTCCAGGGGCCTGTGGCCCTGAGTGGCCAGACACCTCCAAAAATCCAAACGATCGAAGATGTGTCGCAGACCCAAGCTGCCCCCACCTCAAACCTGTGCTGCCCTGACAGTCCCAAGGGAACCCTACAAACTGACATCAGGAACCTGGGCTGGCCACTTTTCTTTCCCTGGGAAAAGGACCGGTCTTTGTCTCCAGGGGCCTGTGGCCCTGAAGTGGCCGGACACCTCCAAAAATCCAAACGATCGAAGATGTGTCGCAGACCCAAGCTGCCCCCACCTCAAACCTGTGCTGCCCTGACAGTCCCAAGGGAACCCTACAAACTGACATCAGGAACCTGGGCTGGCCACTTTTCTTTCCCAGGGAAAAAGGCTGAATTTTGCCTCCAGGGGCCTGTGGCCCTGAAGTGGCCGGACACCTCCAAAAATCCAAACGATCGAAGATGTGTCGCAGACCCAAGCTGCCCCCACCTCAAACCTGTGCTGCTTTGACAGTCCCAAGGGAACCCTACAAACTGACATCAGGAACCTGGGCTGGCCACTTTTCTTTCCCAGGGAAAAGGACCGGTCTTTGTCTCCAGGGGCCTGTGGCCCTGAGTGGCCGGACACCTCCAAAAATCCAAACGATCGAGGATGTGTCACAGACCCAAGCTGCCCCCACCTCAAACCTGTGCTGCCCTGACAGTCCCAAGGGAACCCTACAAACTGACATCAGGAACCTGGGCTGGCCACTTTTCTTTCCCTGGGAAAAGGACCGGTCTTTGTCTCCAGGGGCCTGTGGCCCTGAAGTGGCCGCACACCTCCAAAAATCCAAACGATTGAAGATGTGTCGCAGACCCAAGCTGCCCCCAGCTCAAACCTCTGCTGCCCTGACAGTCCCAAGGGAACTCTACAAACTGACATCAGGAACCTGGGCTGGCCACTTTTCTTTCCCAGGGAAAAAGGCTGATATTTGCCTCCAGGGGCCTGTGGCCCTGAGTGGCCGGACACCTCCAAAAATCCAAACGATCGAAGATGTGTCGCAGACCCAAGCTGCCCCCACCTCAAACCTGTGCTGCCCTGACAGTCCCAAGGGAACCCTACAAACTGACATCAGGAACCTGGGCTGGCCACTTTTCTTTCCCTGGGAAAAGGACCGGTCTTTGTCTCCAGGGGCCTGTGGCCCTGAAGTGGCCGGACACCTCCAAAAATCCAAACGATCGAAGATGTGTCGCAGACCCAAGCTGCCCCCACCTCAAACCTGTGCTGCCCTGACAGTCCCAAGGGAACCCTACAAACTGACATCAGGAACCTGGGCTGGCCACTTTTCTTTCCCAGGGAAAAAGGCTGAATTTTGCCTCCAGGGGCCTGTGGCCCTGAAGTGGCCGGACACCTCCAAAAATCCAAACGATCGAAGATGTGTCGCAGACCCAAGCTGCCCCCACCTCAAACCTGTGCTGCCCTGACAGTCCCAAGGGAACCCTACAAAGTGACATCAGGAACCTGGGCTGGCCACTTTTCTTTCCCAGGCAAAAAGGCTGATCTTTGTCTCCAGGGGCCTGTGGCCCTGAAGTGGCCGGACACCTCCAAAAATCCAAACGATCGAAGATGTGTCGCAGACCCAAGCTGCCCCCACCTCAAACCTGTGCTGCCCTGACAGTCCCAAGGGAACCCTACAAACTGACATCAGGAACCTGGGCTGGCCACTTTTCTTTCCCAGGGAAAAAGGCTGATCTTTGCCTCCAGGGGCCTGTGACACTGACTGGCCGGACACCTCCAAAAATCCAAACGATCGAAGATGTGTCGCAGACCCAAGCTGCCCCCACCTCAAACCTGTGCTGCCCTGACAGTCCCAAGGGAACCCTACAAACTGACATCAGGAACCTGGGCTGGCCACTTTTCTTTCCCAGGGAAAAGGACCGGTCTGTGCCTCCAGGGGCCTGTGGCCCTGAAGTGGCCGGACACCTCCAAAAATCCAAACGATCGAGGATGTGTCGCAGACCCAAGCTGCCCCCACCTCAAACCTGTGCTGCCCTGACAGTCCCAAGTGAACCCTACAAACTGACATCAGGAACCTGGGCTGGCCACTTTTCTTTCCCAGGGAAAAGGTCCGGTCTGTGTCTCCAGGGGCCTGTGGCCCTGAAGTGGCCGGACACCTCCAAAAATCCAAACGATCAAAGATGTGTCGCAGACCCAAGCTGCCCCCACCTCAAACCTGTGCTGCCCTGACAGTCCCAAGGGAACCCTACAAACTGACATCAGGAACCTGGGCTGGCCACTTTTCTTTCCCAGGGAAAATGGCTGAACTTTGCCTCCAGGGGCCTGTGGCCCTGAAGTGGCCGGACACCTCCAAAAATCCAAACGATCGAGGATGTGTCGCAGACCCAAGCTGCCCCCACCTCAAACCTGTGCTGCCCTGACAGTCCCAAGGGAACCCTACAAACTGACATCAGGAACCTGGGCTGGCCACTTTTCTTTCCAAAGGAAAAAAGCTGATATTTGTTTCCATGGGCCTGTGGCCCTCAGTGGCCAGCTACGTCCAAAATTCCGAACGATCGAAGATGTGTCGCAGACCCAAGCTGCCCCCACCTCAAACCTGTGCTGCTTTGACAGTCCCAAGGGAACCCTACAAACTGACATCAGGAACCTGGGCTGGCCACTTTTCTTTCCCAGGGAAAAGGACCGGTCTTTGTCTCCAGGGGCCTGTGGCCCTGAAGTGGCTGGACACCTCCAAAAATCCAAACGATCGAGGATGTGTCGCAGACCCAAGCTGCCCCCAGCTCAAACCTGTGCTGCCCTGACAGTCCCAAGGGAACCCTACAAACTGACATCAGGAACCTGGGCTGGCCACTTTTCTTTCCCAAGGAAAAAGGCTGATCTTTGCCTCCAGGGGCCTGTGGCCCTGAAGTGGCCGGACACCTCCAAAAATCCAAACGATCGAGGATGTGTCGCAGACCCAAGCTGCCCCCAGCTCAAACCTGTGCTGCCCTGACAGTCCCAAGGGAACCCTACAAACTGACATCAGGAACCTGGGCTGGCCACTTTTCTTTCCCTGGGAAAAGGACCGGTCTTTGTCTCCAGGGGCCTGTGGCCCTGAAGTGGCCGGACACCTCCAAAAATCCAAACGATCGAAGATGTGTCGCAGACCCAAGCTGCCCCCACCTCAAACCTGTGCTGCCCTGACAGTCCCAAGGGAACCCTACAAACTGACATCAGGAACCTGGGCTGGCCACTTTTCTTTCCCAGGGAAAATGGCTGATCTTTGTCTCCAGGGGCCTGTGGCCCTGAAGTGGCCGGACACCTCCAAAAATCCAAACGATCGAAGATGTGTCGCAGACCCAAGCTGCCCCCAGCTCAAACCTGTGCTGCCCTGACAGTCCCAAGGGAACCCTACAAACTGACATCAGGAACCTGGGCTGGCCACTTTTCTTTCCCTGGGAAAAGGACCGGTCTTTGTCTCCAGGGGCCTGTGGCCCTGAAGTGGCCGGACACCTCCAAAAATCCAAACGATCGAAGATGTGTCGCAGACCCAAGCTGCCCCCACCTCAAACCTGTGCTGCCCTGACAGTCCCAAGGGAACCCTACAAACTGACATCAGGAACCTGGGCTGGCCACTTTTCTTTCCCAGGGAAAAAGGCTGAATTTTGCCTCCAGGGGCCTGTGGCCCTGAAGTGGCCGGACACCTCCAAAAATCCAAACGATCGAAGATGTGTCGCAGACCCAAGCTGCCCCCACCTCAAACCTGTGCTGCCCTGACAGTCCCAAGGGAACCCTACAAACTGACATCAGGAACCTGGGCTGGCCACTTTTCTTTCCCAGGGAAAATGGCTGATCTTTGTCTCCAGGGGCCTGTGGCCCTGAAGTGGCCGGACACCTCCAAAAATCCAAACGATCGAAGATGTGTCGCAGACCCAAGCTGCCCCCAGCTCAAACCTGTGCTGCCCTGACAGTCCCAAGGGAACCCTACAAACTGACATCAGGAACCTGGGCTGGCCACTTTTCTTTCCCTGGGAAAAGGACCGGTCTTTGTCTCCAGGGGCCTGTGGCCCTGAAGTGGCCGCACACCTCCAAAAATCCAAACGATTGAAGATGTGTCGCAGACCCAAGCTGCCCCCAGCTCAAACCTCTGCTGCCCTGACAGTCCCAAGGGAACTCTACAAACTGACATCAGGAACCTGGGCTGGCCACTTTTCTTTCCCAGGGAAAAGGTCCGGTCTGTGTCTCCAGCGGCCTGTGGCCCTGAAGTGGCCGGACACCTCCAAAAATCCAAACGATCGAAGATGAGTCGCAGACCCAAGCTGCCCCCAGCTCAAACCTCTGATGCCCTGACAGTCCCAAGGGAACCCTACAAACTGACATCAGGAACCTGGGCTGGCCACTTTTCTTTCCAAAGGAAAAAAGCTGATATTTGTTTCCATGGGCCTGTGGCCCTCAGTGGCCAGCTACGTCCAAAATTCCGAACGATCGAAGATGTGTCGCAGACCCAAGCTGCCCCCACCTCAAACCTCTGCTGCCCTGACAGTCCCAAGGGAACCCTACAAACTGACATCAGGAACCTGGGCTGGCCACTTTTCTTTCCCTGGGAAAAGGACCGGTCTTTGTCTCCAGGGGCCTGTGGCCCTGAAGTTGCCGGACACCTCCAAAAATCCAAACGATCGAGGATGTGTCGCAGACCCAAGCTGCCCCCACCTCAAACCTGTGCTGCTTTGACAGTCCCAAGGGAACCCTACAAACTGACATCAGGAACCTGGGCTGGCCACTTTTCTTTCCCAGGGAAAATGGCTGATCTTTGTCTCCAGGGGCCTGTGGCCCTGAAGTGGCCGGACACCTCCAAAAATCCAAACGATCGAAGATGTGTCGCAGACCCAAGCTGCCCCCACCTCAAACCTGTGCTGCCCTGACAGTCCCAAGGGAACCCTACAAACTGACATCAGGAACCTGGGCTGGCCACTTTTCTTTCCCAGGTAAAAAGGCTGAATTTTGCCTCCAGGGGCCTGTGGCCCTGAAGTGGCCGGACACCTCCAAAAATCCAAACGATCGAAGATGTGTCGCAGACCCAAGCTGCCCCCACCTCAAACCTGTGCTGCCCTGACAGTCCCAAGGGAACCCTACAAACTGACATCAGGAACCTGGGCTGGCCACTTTTCTTTCCCAGGGAAAAGGACCGGTCTGTGCCTCCAGGGGCCTGTGGCCCTGAAGTGGCCGGACACCTCCAAAAATCCAAACGATCGAAGATGTGTCGCAGACCCAAGCTGCCCCCAGCTCAAACCTGTGCTGCCCTGACAGTCCCAAGGGAACCCTACAAACTGACATCAGGAACCTGGGCTGGCCACTTTTCTTTCCCAGGAAAAGGACCGGTCTTTGTCTCCACGGGCCTGTGGCCATGAGTGGCCGGACACCTCCAAAAATCCAAACGATCGAAGATGTGTCGCAGACCCAAGCTGCCCCCAGCTCAAACCTGTGCTGCCCTGACAGTCCCAAGGGAACCCTACAAACTGACATCAGGAACCTGGGCTGGCCACTTTTCTTTCCCAAGGAAAAAGGCTGAATTTTGCCTCCAGGGGCCTGTGGCCCTGAAGTGGCCGGACACCTCCAAAAATCCAAACGATCGAAGATGTGTCGCAGACCCAAGCTGCCCCCACCTCAAACCTGTGCTGCCCTGACAGTCCCAAGGGAACCCTACAAAGTGACATCAGGAACCTGGGCTGGCCACTTTTCTTTCCCAGGCAAAAAGGCTGATCTTTGTCTCCAGGGGCCTGTGGCCCTGAAGTGGCCGGACACCTCCAAAAATCCAAACGATCGAGGATGTGTCGCAGACCCAAGCTGCCCCCACCTCAAACCTGTGCTGCCCTGACAGTCCCAAGTGAACCCTACAAACTGACATCAGGAACCTGGGCTGGCCACTTTTCTTTCCCAGGGAAAAGGACCGGTCTGTGTCTCCAGGGGCCTGTGGCCCTGAGTGGCCGGACACCTCCAAAAATCCAAACGATCGAAGATGTGTCGCAGACCCAAGCTGCCCCCACCTCAAACCTGTGCTGCCCTGACAGTCCCAAGGGAACCCTACAAACTGACATCAGGAACCTGGGCTGGCCACTTTTCTTTCCCAGGCAAAAAGGCTGATCTTTGTCTCCAGGGGCCTGTGGCCCTGAAGTGGCCGGACACCTCCAAAAATCCAAACGATTGAAGATGTGTCGCAGACCCAAGCTGCCCCCAGCTCAAACCTCTGCTGCCCTGACAGTCCCAAGGGAACTCTACAAACTGACATCAGGAACCTGGGCTGGCCACTTTTCTTTCCCAGGGAAAAAGGCTGATCTTTGCCTCCAGGGGCCTGTGGCCCTGAGTGGCCAGACACCTCCAAAAATCCAAACGATCGAAGATGTGTCGCAGACCCAAGCTGCCCCCAGCTCAAACCTCTGCTGCCCTGACAGTCCCAAGGGAACTCTACAAACTGACATCAGGAACCTGGGCTGGCCACTTTTCTTTCCCAGGGAAAAAGGCTGAATTTTGCCTCCAGGGGCCTGTGGCCCTGAGTGGCCGGACACCTCCAAAAATCCAAACGATCGAAGATGTGTCACAGAACCAAGCTGCCCCCAGCTCAAACCTGTGCTGCCCTGACAGTCCCAAGGGAACCCTACAAACTGACATCAGGAACCTGGGCTGGCCACTTTTCTTTCCAAAGGAAAAAAGCTGATATTTGTTTCCATGGGCCTGTGGCCCTCAGTGGCCAGCTACGTCCAAAATTCCGAACGATCGAAGATGTGTCGCAGACCAAAGCTGCCCCCAGCTCAAACCTGTGCTGCCCTGACAGTCCCAAGGGAACCCTACAAACTGACATCAGGAACCTGGGCTGGCCACTTTTCTTTCCCAGGGAAAAGGACCGGTCTGTGCCTCCAGGGGCCTGTGGCCCTGAAGTGGCCGGACACCTCCAAAAATCCAAACGATCGAGGATGTGTCGCAGACCCAAGCTGCCCCCACCTCAAACCTGTGCTGCCCTGACAGTCCCAAGTGAACCCTACAAACTGACATCAGGAACCTGGGCTGGCCACTTTTCTTTCCCAGGGAAAAGGACCGGTCTTTGTCTCCAGGGGCCTGTGGCCCTGAAGTGGCCGGACACCTCCAAAAATCCAAACGATCGAAGATGTGTCGCAGACCCAAGCTGCCCCCACCGCAAACCTGTGCTGCCCTGACAGTCCCAAGGGAACCCTAGAAACTGACATCAGGAACCTGGGCTGGCCACTTTTCTTTCCCAGGGAAAAAGGCTGATATTTGCCTCCAGGGGCCTGTGGCCCTGAGTGGCCGGACACCTCCAAAAATCCAAACGATCGAAGATGTGTCGCAGACCCAAGCTGCCCCCAGCTCAAACATCTGCTGCCCTGACAGTCCCAAGGGAACCCTACAAACTGACATCAGGAACCTGGGCTGGCCACTTTTCTTTCCCAGGGAAAAAGGCTGAATTTTGCCTCCAGGGGCCTGTGGCCCTGAGTGGCCGGACACCTCCAAAAATCCAAACGATCGAAGATGTGTCGCAGACCCAAGCTGCCCCCACCTCAAACCTGTGCTGCCCTGACAGTCCAAAGGGAACCCTACAAACTGACATCAGGAACCTGGGCTGGCCACTTTTCTTTCCCAGGGAAAAGGACCGGTCTTTGTCTCCAGGGGCCTGTGGCCCTGAAGTGGCTGGACACCTCCAAAAATCCAAACGATCGAGGATGTGTCACAGACCCAAGCTGCCCCCACCTCAAACCTGTGCTGCCCTGACAGTCCCAAGGGAACCCTACAAACTGACATCAGGAACCTGGGCTGGCCACTTTTCTTTCCCAAGGAAAAAGCCTGATCTTTGCCTCCAGGGGCCTGTGGCCCTGAAGTGGCCGGACACCTCCAAAAATCCAAACGATCGAAGATGTGTCGCAGACCCAAGCTGCCCCCACCTCAAACCTGTGCTGCCCTGACAGTCCCAAGGGAACCCTACAAACTGACATCAGGAACCTGGGCTGGCCACTTTTCTTTCCCAGGGAAAAAGGCTGAATTTTGCCTCCAGGGGCCTGTGGCCCTGAAGTGGCCGGACACCTCCAAAAATCCAAACGATCGAAGATGTGTCGCAGACCCAAGCTGCCCCCACCTCAAACCTGTGCTGCCCTGACAGTCCCAAGGGAACCCTACAAACTGACATCAGGAACCTGGGCTGGCCACTTTTCTTTCCCAAGGAAAAAGGCTGATCTTTGCTTCCAGGGGCCTGTGCCCCTGAAGTGGCCGGACACCTCCAAAAATCCAAACGATCGAGGATGTGTCGCAGACCCAAGCTGCCCCCACCTCAAACCTGTGCTGCTTTGACAGTCCCAAGGGAACCCTACAAACTGACATCAGGAACCTGGGCTGGCCACTTTTCTTTCCCAGGGAAAAAGGCTGAATTTTGCCTCCAGGGGCCTGTGGCCCTGAAGTGGCCGGACACCTCCAAATATCCAAACGATCGAAGATGTGTCGCAGACCCAAGCTGCCCCCACCTCAAACCTGTGCTGCCCTGACAGTCCCAAGGGAACCCTACAAACTGACATCAGGAACCTGGGCTGGCCACTTTTCTTTCCCTGGGAAAAGGACCGGTCTTTGTCTCCAGGGGCCTGTGGCCCTGAGTGGCCGGACACCTCCAAAAATCCAAACGATCGAAGATGTGTCGCAGACCCAAGCTGCCCCCAGCTCAAACCTGTGCTGCCCTGACAGTCCCAAGGGAACCCTACAAACTGACATCAGGAACCTGGGCTGGCCACTTTTCTTTCCCAAGGAAAAAGGCTGATCTTTGCCTCCAGGGGCCTGTGGCCCTGAAGTGGCCGGACACCTCCAAAAATCCAAACGATCGAAGATGTGTCGCAGACCCAAGCTGCCCCCACCTCAAACCTGTGCTGCCCTGACAGTCCCAAGGGAACCCTACAAACTGACATCAGGAACCTGGGCTGGCCACTTTTCTTTCCCAGGGAAAAGGACCGGTCTTTGTCTCCAGGGGCCTGTGGCCCTGAAGTGGCCGGACACCTCCAAAAATCCGAACGATCGAAGATGTGTCGCAGACCCAAGCTGCCCCCACCTCAAACCTGTGCTGCTTTGACAGTCCCAAGGGAACCCTACAAACTGACATCAGGAACCTGGGCTGGCCACTTTTCTTTCCCAGGGAAAATGGCTGAACTTTGCCTCCAGGGGCCTGTGGCCCTGAAGTGGCCGGACACCTCCAAAAATCCAAACGATCGAAGATGTGTCGCAGACCCAAGCTGCCCCCACCTCAAACCTGTGCTGCCCTGACAGTCCCAAGGGAACCCTACAAACTGACATCAGGAACCTGGGCTGGCCACTTTTCTTTCCCAGGGAAAAGGTCCGGTCTGTGTCTCCAGCGGCCTGTGGCCCTGAAGTGGCCGGACACCTCCAAAAATCCAAACGATCGAAGATGTGTCACAGAACCAAGCTGCCCCCACCTCAAACCTGTGCTGCCCTGACAGTCCCAAGGGAACCCTACAAACTGACATCAGGAACCTGGGCTGGCCACTTTTCTTTCCCAGGGAAAAAGGCTGAATTTTGCCTCCAGGGGCCTGTGGCCCTGAAGTGGCCGGACACCTCCAAAAATCCAAACGATCGAAGATGTGACGCAGACCCAAGCTGCCCCCACCTCAAACCTGTGCTGCCCTGACAGTCCCAAGGGAACCCTACAAACTGACATCAGGAACCTGGGCTGGCCACTTTTCTTTCCCAAGGAAAAAGGCTGATCTTTGCTTCCAGGGGCCTGTGGCCCTGAAGTGGCCGGACACCTCCAAAAATCCAAACGATCGAGGATGTGTCGCAGACCCAAGCTGCCCCCACCTCAAACCTGTGCTGCTTTGACAGTCCCAAGGGAACCCTACAAACTGACATCAGGAACCTGGGCTGGCCACTTTTCTTTCCCAGGGAAAAGGACCGGTCTGTGTCTCCAGGGGCCTGTGGCCCTGAGTGGCCGGACACCTCCAAAAATCCAAACGATCGAAGATGTGTCACAGAACCAAGCTGCCCCCACCTCAAACCTGTGCTGCCCTGACAGTCCCAAGGGAACCCTACAAACTGACATCAGGAACCTGGGCTGGCCACTTTTCTTTCCCAGGGAAAAGGACCGGTCTTTGCCTCCAGGGGCCTGTGGCCCTGAAGTGGCCGGACACCTCCAAAAATCCAAACGATCGAGGATGTGTCACAGACCCAAGCTGCCCCCACCTCAAACCTGTGCTGCCCTGACAGTCCCAAGGGAACCCTACAAACTGACATCAGGAACCTGGGCTGGCCACTTTTCTTTCCCAGGGAAAAAGGCTGAATTTTGCCTCCAGGGGACTGTGGCCCTGAAGTGGCCGGACACCTCCAAAAATCCAAACGATCGAAGATGTGTCGCAGACCCAAGCTGCCCCCACCTCAAACCTGTGCTGCCCTGACAGTCCCAAGGGAACCCTACAAACTGACATCAGGAACCTGGGCTGGCCACTTTTCTTTCCCAAGGAAAATGCTGATCTTTGTCTCCAGGGGCCTGTGGCCCTGAAGTGGCCGGACACCTCCAAAAATCCAAACGATCGAGGATGTGTCGCAGACCCAAGCTGCCCCCACCTCAAACCTGTGCTGCCCTGACAGTCCCAAGGGAACCCTACAAACTGACATCAGGAACCTTGGCTGGCCACTTTTCTTTCCCAGGGAAAAAGGCTGAATTTTGCCTCCAGGGGCCTGTGGCCCTGAAGTGGCCGGACACCTCCAAAAATCCAAACGATCGAAGATGTGTCGCAGACCCAAGCTGCCCCCAGCTCAAACCTGTGCTGCCCTGACAGTCCCAAGGGAACCCTACAAACTGACATCAGGAACCTGGGCTGGCCACTTTTCTTTCCCTGGGAAAAGGACCGGTCTTTGTCTCCAGGGGCCTGTGGCCCTGAAGTGGCCGGACACCTCCAAAAATCCAAACGATCGAAGATGTGTCGCAGACCCAAGCTGCCCCCACCTCAAACCTGTGCTGCCCTGACAGTCCCAAGGGAACCCTACAAACTGACATCAGGAACCTGGGCTGGCCACTTTTCTTTCCCAGGGAAAATGGCTGATCTTTGTCTCCAGGGGCCTGTGGCCCTGAAGTGGCCGGACACCTCCAAAAATCCAAACGATCGAAGATGTGTCGCAGACCCAAGCTGCCCCCAGCTCAAACCTGTGCTGCCCTGACAGTCCCAAGGGAACCCTACAAACTGACATCAGGAACCTGGGCTGGCCACTTTTCTTTCCCTGGGAAAAGGACCGGTCTTTGTCTCCAGGGGCCTGTGGCCCTGAAGTGGCCGGACACCTCCAAAAATCCAAACGATCGAAGATGTGTCGCAGACCCAAGCTGCCCCCAGCTCAAACCTGTGCTGCCCTGACAGTCCCAAGGGAACCCTACAAACTGACATCAGGAACCTGGGCTGGCCACTTTTCTTTCCCAGGGAAAAAGGCTGAATTTTGCCTCCAGGGGCCTGTGGCCCTGAAGTGGCCGGACACCTCCAAAAATCCAAACGATCGAAGATGTGTCGCAGACCCAAGCTGCCCCCACCTCAAACCTGTGCTGCCCTGACAGTCCCAAGGGAACCCTACAAAGTGACATCAGGAACCTGGGCTGGCCACTTTTCTTTCCCAGGCAAAAAGGCTGATCTTTGTCTCCAGGGGCCTGTGGCCCTGAAGTGGCCGGACACCTCCAAAAATCCAAACGATCGAAGATGTGTCGCAGACCCAAGCTGCCCCCACCTCAAACCTGTGCTGCCCTGACAGTCCCAAGTGAACCCTACAAACTGACATCAGGAACCTGGGCTGGCCACTTTTCTTTCCCAAGGAAAAAGCCTGATCTTTGCCTCCAGGGGCCTGTGGCCCTGAAGTGGCCGGACACCTCCAAAAATCCAAACGATCGAAGATGTGTCGCAGACCCAAGCTGCCCCCACCTCAAACCTGTGCTGCCCTGACAGTCCCAAGGGAACCCTACAAACTGACATCAGGAACCTGGGCTGGCCACTTTTCTTTCCCAAGGAAAAAGGCTGATCTTTGCTTCCAGGGGCCTGTGCCCCTGAAGTGGCCGGACACCTCCAAAAATCCAAACGATCGAGGATGTGTCGCAGACCCAAGCTGCCCCCACCTCAAACCTGTGCTGCTTTGACAGTCCCAAGGGAACCCTACAAACTGACATCAGGAACCTGGGCTGGCCACTTTTCTTTCCCAGGGAAAAAGGCTGAATTTTGCCTCCAGGGGCCTGTGGCCCTGAAGTGGCCGGACACCTCCAAATATCCAAACGATCGAAGATGTGTCGCAGACCCAAGCTGCCCCCAGCTCAAACCTGTGCTGCCCTGACAGTCCCAAGGGAACCCTACAAACTGACATCAGGAACCTGGGCTGGCCACTTTTCTTTCCCAAGGAAAAAGGCTGATCTTTGCCTCCAGGGGCCTGTGGCCCTGAAGTGGCCGGACACCTCCAAAAATCCAAACGATCGAAGATGTGTCGCAGACCCAAGCTGCCCCCACCTCAAACCTGTGCTGCCCTGACAGTCCCAAGGGAACCCTACAAACTGACATCAGGAACCTGGGCTGGCCACTTTTCTTTCCCAGGGAAAAGGACCGGTCTTTGTCTCCAGGGGCCTGTGGCCCTGAAGTGGCCGGACACCTCCAAAAATCCAAACGATCGAAGATGTGTCGCAGACCCAAGCTGCCCCCACCTCAAACCTGTGCTGCCCTGACAGTCCCAAGGGAACCCTACAAACTGACATCAGGAACCTGGGCTGGCCACTTTTCTTTCCCAGGGAAAAGGTCCGGTCTGTGTCTCCAGCGGCCTGTGGCCCTGAAGTGGCCGGACACCTCCAAAAATCCGAACGATCGAAGATGTGTCGCAGACCCAAGCTGCCCCCATCTCAAACCTGTGCTGCTTTGACAGTCCCAAGGGAACCCTACAAACTGACATCAGGAACCTGGGCTGGCCACTTTTCTTTCCCAGGGAAAATGGCTGAACTTTGCCTCCAGGGGCCTGTGGCCCTGAAGTGGCCGGACACCTCCAAAAATCCAAACGATCGAAGATGTGTCGCAGACCCAAGCTGCCCCCACCTCAAACCTGTGCTGCCCTGACAGTCCCAAGGGAACCCTACAAACTGACATCAGGAACCTGGGCTGGCCACTTTTCTTTCCCAGGGAAAAGGTCCGGTCTGTGTCTCCAGCGGCCTGTGGCCCTGAAGTGGCCGGACACCTCCAAAAATCCAAACAATCGAAGATGTGTCACAGAACCAAGCTGCCCCCAGCTCAAACCTGTGCTGCCCTGACAGTCCCAAGGGAACCCTACAAACTGACATCAGGAACCTGAGCTGGCCACTTTTCTTTCCCAGGGAAAAAGGCTGAATTTTGCCTCCAGGGGCCTGTGGCCCTGAAGTGGCCGGACACCTCCAAAAATCCAAACGATCGAAGATGTGACGCAGACCCAAGCTGCCCCCACCTCAAACCTGTGCTGCCCTGACAGTCCCAAGGGAACCCTACAAACTGACATCAGGAACCTGGGCTGGCCACTTTTCTTTCCCAAGGAAAAAGGCTGATCTTTGCTTCCAGGGGCCTGTGGCCCTGAAGTGGCCGGACACCTCCAAAAATCCAAACGATCGAGGATGTGTCGCAGACCCAAGCTGCCCCCACCTCAAACCTGTGCTGCTTTGACAGTCCCAAGGGAACCCTACAAACTGACATCAGGAACCTGGGCTGGCCACTTTTCTTTCCCAGGGAAAAAGGCTGAATTTTGCCTCCAGGGGCCTGTGGCCCTGAAGTGGCCGGACACCTCCAAAAATCCAAACGATCGAAGATGTGTCGCAGACCCAAGCTGCCCCCACCTCAAACCTGTGCTGCCCTGACAGTCCCAAGGGAACCCTACAAACTGACATCAGGAACCTGGGCTGGCCACTTTTCTTTCCCTGGGAAAAGGGCCGGTCTTTGTCTCCAGGGGCCTGTGGCCCTGAGTGGCCGGACACCTCCAAAAATCCAAACGATCGAAGATGTGTCGCAGACCCAAGCTGCCCCCAGCTCAAACCTGTGCTGCCCTGACAGTCCCAAGGGAACCCTACAAACTGACATCAGGAACCTGGGCTGGCCACTTTTCTTTCCCAAGGAAAAAGGCTGATCTTTGCCTCCAGGAGCCTGTGGCCCTGAAGTGGCCGGACACCTCCAAAAATCCAAACGATCGAAGATGTGTCGCAGACCCAAGCTGCCCCCACCTCAAACCTGTGCTGCTTTGACAGTCCCAAGGGAACCCTACAAACTGACATCAGGAACCTGGGCTGGCCACTTTTCTTTCCCAGGGAAATGACCGGTCTGTGCCTCCAGGGGCCTGTGGCCCTGAAGTGGCCGGACACCTCCAAAAATCCAAACGATCGAAGATGTGTCGCAGACCCAAGCTGCCCCCACCTCAAACCTGTGCTGCCCTGACAGTCCCAAGGGAACCCTACAAACTGACATCAGGAACCTGGGCTGGCCACTTTTCTTTCCCAGGGAAAAGGACCGGTCTGTGTCTCCAGGGGCCTGTGGCCCTGAGTGGCCGGACACCTCCAAAAATCCAAACGATCGAAGATGTGTCACAGAACCAAGCTGCCCCCACCTCAAACCTGTGCTGCTTTGACAGTCCCAAGGGAACCCTACAAACTGACATCAGGAACCTGGGCTGGCCACTTTTCTTTCCCAGGGAAAAAGGCTGATCTTTGCCTCCAGGGGCCTGTGGCCCTGAAGTGGCCGGACACCTCCAAAAATCCAAACGATCGAAGATGTGTCGCAGACCCAAGCTGCCCCCACCTCAAACCTGTGCTGCCCTGACAGTCCCAAGGGAACCCTACAAACTGACATCAGGAACCTGGGCTGGCCACTTTTCTTTCCCAGGGAAAATGGCTGATCTTTGTCTCCAGGGGCCTGTGGCCCTGAAGTGGCCGGACACCTCCAAAAATCCAAACGATCGAAGATGTGTCGCAGACCCAAGCTGCCCCCAGCTCAAACCTGTGCTGCCCTGACAGTCCCAAGGGAACCCTACAAACTGACATCAGGAACCTGGGCTGGCCACTTTTCTTTCCCTGGGAAAAGGACCGGTCTTTGTCTCCAGGGGCCTGTGGCCCTGAAGTGGCCGCACACCTCCAAAAATCCAAACGATTGAAGATGTGTCGCAGACCCAAGCTGCCCCCAGCTCAAACCTCTGCTGCCCTGACAGTCCCAAGGGAACTCTACAAACTGACATCAGGAACCTGGGCTGGCCACTTTTCTTTCCCAGGGAAAAAGGCTGAATTTTGCCTCCAGGGGCCTGTGGCCCTGAAGTGGCCGGACACCTCCAAAAATCCAAACGATCGAAGATGTGTCGCAGACCCAAGCTGCCCCCACCTCAAACCTGTGCTGCCCTGACAGTCCCAAGGGAACCCTACAAACTGACATCAGGAACCTGGGCTGGCCACTTTTCTTTCCCAGGGAAAAGGACCGGTCTTTGTCTCCAGGGGCCTGTGGCCCTGAGTGGCCGGACACCTCCAAAAATCCAAACGATCGAGGATGTGTCACAGACCCAAGCTGCCCCCACCTCAAACCTGTGCTGCCCTGACAGTCCCAAGGGAACCCTACAAACTGACATCAGGAACCTGGGCTGGCCACTTTTCTTTCCCTGGGAAAAGGACCGGTCTTTGTCTCCAGGGGCCTGTGGCCCTGAAGTGGCCGGACACCTCCAAAAATCCAAACGATCGAAGATGTGTCGCAGACCCAAGCTGCCCCCACCTCAAACCTGTGCTGCCCTGACAGTCCCAAGGGAACCCTACAAACTGACATCAGGAACCTGGGCTGGCCACTTTTCTTTCCCAGGGAAAAAGGCTGAATTTTGCCTCCAGGGGCCTGTGGCCCTGAAGTGGCCGGACACCTCCAAAAATCCAAACGATCGAAGATGTGTCGCAGACCCAAGCTGCCCCCACCTCAAACCTGTGCTGCCCTGACAGTCCCAAGGGAACCCTACAAAGTGACATCAGGAACCTGGGCTGGCCACTTTTCTTTCCCAGGCAAAAAGGCTGATCTTTGTCTCCAGGGGCCTGTGGCCCTGAAGTGGCCGGACACCTCCAAAAATCCAAACGATCGAAGATGTGTCGCAGACCCAAGCTGCCCCCACCTCAAACCTGTGCTGCCCTGACAGTCCCAAGTGAACCCTACAAACTGACATCAGGAACCTGGGCTGGCCACTTTTCTTTCCCAGGGAAAAGGACCGGTCTGTGTCTCCAGGGGCCTGTGGCCCTGAGTGGCCGGACACCTCCAAAAATCCAAACGATCGAAGATGTGTCGCAGACCCAAGCTGCCCCCACCTCAAACCTGTGCTGCCCTGACAGTCCCAAGGGAACCCTACAAACTGACATCAGGAACCTGGGCTGGCCACTTTTCTTTCCCAAGGAAAAAGCCTGATCTTTGCCTCCAGGGGCCTGTGGCCCTGAAGTGGCCGGACACCTCCAAAAATCCAAACGATCGAAGATGTGTCGCAGACCCAAGCTGCCCCCACCTCAAACCTGTGCTGCCCTGACAGTCCCAAGGGAACCCTACAAACTGACATCAGGAACCTGGGCTGGCCACTTTTCTTTCCCAGGGAAAAAGGCTGATATTTGCCTCCACGGGCCTGTGGCCCTGAAGTGGCCGGACACCTCCAAAAATCCAAACGATCGAAGATGTGTCGCAGACCCAAGCTGCCCCCACCTCAAACCTGTGCTGCCCTGACAGTCCCAAGGGAACCCTACAAACTGACATCAGGAACCTGGGCTGGCCACTTTTCTTTCCCAGGTAAAAAGGCTGATATTTGCCTCCAGGGGCCTGTGGCCCTGACTGGCCGGACACCTCCAAAAATCCAAACGATCGAAGATGTGTCGCAGACCCAAGCTGCCCCCAGCTCAAACATCTGCTGCCCTGACAGTCCCAAGGGAACCCTACAAACTGACATCAGGAACCTGGGCTGGCCACTTTTCTTTCCCAGGGAAAAAGGCTGAATTTTGCCTCCAGGGGCCTGTGACCCTGAAGTGGCCGGACACCTCCAAAAATCCAAACGATCGAAGATGTGTCGCAGAGCCAAGCTGCCCCCACCTCAAACCTGTGCTGCCCTGACAGTCCCAAGGGAACCCTACAAACTGACATCAGGAACCTGGGCTGGCCACTTTTCTTTCCCAGGGAAAAAGGCTGATCTTTGCTTCCAGGGGCCTGTGCCCCTGAAGTGGCCGGACACCTCCAAAAATCCAAACGATCGAGGATGTGTCGCAGACCCAAGCTGCCCCCACCTCAAACCTGTGCTGCTTTGACAGTCCCAAGGGAACCCTACAAACTGACATCAGGAACCTGGGCTGGCCACTTTTCTTTCCCAGGGAAAAGGACCGGTCTGTGCCTCCAGGGGCCTGTGGCCCTGAAGTGGCCGGACACCTCCAAAAATCCAAACGATCGAAGATGTGTCGCAGACCCAAGCTGCCCCCAGCTCAAACCTGTGCTGCCCTGACAGTCCCAAGGGAACCCTACAAACTGACATCAGGAACCTGGGCTGGCCACTTTTCTTTCCCAGGGAAAAGGTCCGGTCTTTGCCTCCAGGGGCCTGTGGCCCTGAAGTGGCCGGACACCTCCAAAAATCCAAACGATCAAAGATGTGTCGCAGACCCAAGCTGCCCCCAGCTCAAACCTGTGCTGCCCTGACAGTCCCAAGGGAACCCTACAAACTGACATCAGGAACCTGGGCTGGCCACTTTTCTTTCCCAAGGAAAAAGGCTGATCTTTGCCTCCAGGGGCCTGTGGCCCTGAAGTGGCCGGACACCTCCAAAAATCCAAACGATCGAGGATGTGTCGCAGACCCAAGCTGCCCCCACCTCAAACCTGTGCTGCTTTGACAGTCCCAAGGGAACCCTACAAACTGACATCAGGAACCTGGGCTGGCCACTTTTCTTTCCCAGGGAAAAAGGCTGATCTTTGCCTCCAGGGGCCTGTGGCCCTGAAGTGGCCGGACACCTCCAAAAATCCAAACGATCGAAGATGTGTCGCAGACCCAAGCTGCCCCCAGCTCAAACCTGTGCTGCCCTGACAGTCCCAAGGGAACCCTACAAACTGACATCAGGAACCTGGGCTGGCCACTTTTCTTTCCCAGGGAAAAGGACCGGTCTTTGTCTCCAGGGGCCTGTGGCCCTGAAGTGGCCGGACACCTCCAAAAATCCAAACGATCGAAGATGTGTCGCAGACCCAAGCTGCCCCCACCTCAAACCTGTGCTGCTTTGACAGTCCCAAGGGAACCCTACAAACTGACATCAGGAACCTGGGCTGGCCACTTTTCTTTCCCAGGGAAAATGGCTGATCTTTGTCTCCAGGGGCCTGTGGCCCTGAAGTGGCCGGACACCTCCAAAAATCCAAACGATCGAAGATGTGTCGCAGACCCAAGCTGCCCCCACCTCAAACCTGTGCTGCCCTGACAGTCCCAAGGGAACCCTACAAACTGACATCAGGAACCTGGGCTGGCCACTTTTCTTTCCCTGGGAAAAGGACCGGTCTTTGTCTCCAGGGGCCTGTGGCCCTGAAGTGGCCGGACACCTCCAAAAATCCAAACGATCGAAGATGTGTCGCAGACCCAAGCTGCCCCCACCTCAAACCTGTGCTGCCCTGACAGTCCCAAGGGAACCCTACAAACTGACATCAGGAACCTGGGCTGGCCACTTTTCTTTCCCAGGGAAAAAGGCTGATATTTGCCTCCAGGGGCCTGTGGCCCTGAGTGGCCGGACACCTCCAAAAATCCAAACGATCGAAGATGTGTCGCAGACCCAAGCTGCCCCCACCTCAAACCTGTGCTGCCCTGACAGTCCCAAGGGAACCCTACAAACTGACATCAGGAACCTGGGCTGGCCACTTTTCTTTCCCAGGTAAAAAGGCTGAATTTTGCCTCCAGGGGCCTGTGGCCCTGAAGTGGCCGGACACCTCCAAAAATCCAAACGATCGAAGATGTGTCGCAGACCCAAGCTGCCCCCACCTCAAACCTGTGCTGCCCTGACAGTCCCAAGGGAACCCTACAAACTGACATCAGGAACCTGGGCTGGACACTTTTCTTTCCCAAGGAAAAAGGCTGATCTTTGCCTCCAGGGGCCTGTGGCCCTGAAGTGGCAGGACACCTCCAAAAATCCAAACGATCGAAGATGTGTCGCAGACCCAAGCTGCCCCCACCTCAAACCTGTGCTGCCCTGACAGTCCCAAGGGAACCCTACAAAGTGACATCAGGAACCTGGGCTGGCCACTTTTCTTTCCCAGGGAAAAAGGCTGAACTTTGCCTCCAGGGTCCTGTGGCCCAGAATGGCCAGACACCTCCAAAAATCCAAACGATCGAAGATGTGTCACAGAACCAAGCTGCCCCCACCTCAAACCTGTGCTGCCCTGACAGTCCCAAGGGAACCCTACAAACTGACATCAGGAACCTGGGCTGGCCACTTTTCTTTCCCAGGGAAAAGGACCGGTCTGTGCCTCCAGGGGCCTGTGGCCCTGAAGTGGCCGGACACCTCCAAAAATCCAAACGATCGAAGATGTGTCGCAGACCCAAGCTGCCCCCACCTCAAACCTGTGCTGCCCTGACAGTCCCAAGGGAACCCTACAAAGTGACATCAGGAACCTGGGCTGGCCACTTTTCTTTCCCAGGCAAAAAGGCTGATCTTTGTCTCCAGGGGCCTGTGGCCCTGAAGTGGCCGGACACCTCCAAAAATCCAAACGATCGAGGATGTGTCGCAGACCCAAGCTGCCCCCACCTCAAACCTGTGCTGCCCTGACAGTCCCAAGTGAACCCTACAAACTGACATCAGGAACCTGGGCTGGCCACTTTTCTTTCCCAGGGAAAAGGACCGGTCTGTGTCTCCAGGGGCCTGTGGCCCTGAGTGGCCGGACACCTCCAAAAATCCAAACGATCGAAGATGTGTCGCAGACCCAAGCTGCCCCCACCTCAAACCTGTGCTGCCCTGACAGTCCCAAGGGAACCCTACAAACTGACATCAGGAACCTGGGCTGGCCACTTTTCTTTCCCAAGGAAAAAGCCTGATCTTTGCCTCCAGGGGCCTGTGGCCCTGAAGTGGCCGGACACCTCCAAAAATCCAAACGATCGAAGATGTGTCGCAGACCCAAGCTGCCCCCACCTCAAACCTGTGCTGCCCTGACAGTCCCAAGGGAACCCTACAAACTGACATCAGGAACCTGGGCTGGCCACTTTTCTTTCCCAGGGAAAAAGGCTGATATTTGCCTCCAGGGGCCTGTGGCCCTGACTGGCCGGACACCTCCAAAAATCCAAACGATCGAAGATGTGTCGCAGACCCAAGCTGCCCCCAGCTCAAACATCTGCTGCCCTGACAGTCCCAAGGGAACCCTACAAACTGACATCAGGAACCTGGGCTGGCCACTTTTCTTTCCCAGGGAAAAAGGCTGAATTTTGCCTCCAGGGGCCTGTGACCCTGAAGTGGCCGGACACCTCCAAAAATCCAAACGATCGAAGATGTGTCGCAGAGCCAAGCTGCCCCCACCTCAAACCTGTGCTGCCCTGACAGTCCCAAGGGAACCCTACAAACTGACATCAGGAACCTGGGCTGGCCACTTTTCTTTCCCAGGGAAAAAGGCTGATCTTTGCTTCCAGGGGCCTGTGCCCCTGAAGTGGCCGGACACCTCCAAAAATCCAAACGATCGAGGATGTGTCGCAGACCCAAGCTGCCCCCACCTCAAACCTGTGCTGCTTTGACAGTCCCAAGGGAACCCTACAAACTGACATCAGGAACCTGGGCTGGCCACTTTTCTTTCCCAGGGAAAAGGACCGGTCTGTGCCTCCAGGGGCCTGTGGCCCTGAAGTGGCCGGACACCTCCAAAAATCCAAACGATCGAAGATGTGTCGCAGACCCAAGCTGCCCCCAGCTCAAACCTGTGCTGCCCTGACAGTCCCAAGGGAACCCTACAAACTGACATCAGGAACCTGGGCTGGCCACTTTTCTTTCCCAGGGAAAAGGTCCGGTCTTTGCCTCCAGGGGCCTGTGGCCCTGAAGTGGCCGGACACCTCCAAAAATCCAAACGATCAAAGATGTGTCGCAGACCCAAGCTGCCCCCAGCTCAAACCTGTGCTGCCCTGACAGTCCCAAGGGAACCCTACAAACTGACATCAGGAACCTGGGCTGGCCACTTTTCTTTCCCAAGGAAAAAGGCTGATCTTTGCCTCCAGGGGCCTGTGGCCCTGAAGTGGCCGGACACCTCCAAAAATCCAAACGATCGAGGATGTGTCGCAGACCCAAGCTGCCCCCACCTCAAACCTGTGCTGCTTTGACAGTCCCAAGGGAACCCTACAAACTGACATCAGGAACCTGGGCTGGCCACTTTTCTTTCCCAGGGAAAAAGGCTGATCTTTGCCTCCAGGGGCCTGTGGCCCTGAAGTGGCCGGACACCTCCAAAAATCCAAACGATCGAAGATGTGTCGCAGACCCAAGCTGCCCCCAGCTCAAACCTGTGCTGCCCTGACAGTCCCAAGGGAACCCTACAAACTGACATCAGGAACCTGGGCTGGCCACTTTTCTTTCCCAGGGAAAAGGACCGGTCTTTGTCTCCAGGGGCCTGTGGCCCTGAAGTGGCCGGACACCTCCAAAAATCCAAACGATCGAAGATGTGTCGCAGACCCAAGCTGCCCCCACCTCAAACCTGTGCTGCCCTGACAGTCCCAAGGGAACCCTACAAACTGACATCAGGAACCTGGGCTGGCCACTTTTCTTTCCCAGGGAAAAAGGCTGATCTTTGCCTCCAGGGGCCTGTGGCCCTGAAGTGGCCGGACACCTCCAAAAATCCAAACGATCGAAGATGTGTCGCAGACCCAAGCTGCCCCCAGCTCAAACCTGTGCTGCCCTGACAGTCCCAAGGGAACCCTACAAACTGACATCAGGAACCTGGGCTGGCCACTTTTCTTTCCCAAGGAAAAAGGCTGATCTTTGCCTCCAGGGGCCTGTGGCCCTGAAGTGGCCGGACACCTCCAAAAATCCAAACGATCGAAGATGTGTCGCAGACCCAAGCTGCCCCCAGCTCAAACCTGTGCTGCCCTGACAGTCCCAAGGGAACCCTACAAACTGACATCAGGAACCTGGGCTGGCCACTTTTCTTTCCCAGGGAAAAGGACCGGTCTTTGTCTCCAGGGGCCTGTGGCCCTGAAGTGGCCGGACACCTCCAAAAATCCAAACGATCGATGTTGTGTCGCAGACCCAAGCTGCCCCCACCTCAAACCTGTGCTGCCCTGACAGTCCCAAGGGAACCCTACAAACTGACATCAGGAACCTGGGCTGGCCACTTTTCTTTCCCAGGGAAAAAGGCTGATCTTTGCCTCCAGGGGCCTGTGGCCCTGAAGTGGCCGGACACCTCCAAAAATCCAAACGATCGAAGATGTGTCGCAGACCCAAGCTGCCCCCACCTCAAACCTGTGCTGCCCTGACAGTCCCAAGGGAACCCTACAAACTGACATCAGGAACCTGGGCTGGCCACTTTTCTTTCCCAGGGAAAAGGTCCGGTCTGTGTCTCCAGCGGCCTGTGGCCCTGAAGTGGCCGGACACCTCCAAAAATCCAAACGATCGAAGATGTGTCGCAGACCCAAGCTGCCCCCACCTCAAACCTGTGCTGCTTTGACAGTCCCAAGGGAACCCTACAAACTGACATCAGGAACCTGGGCTGGCCACTTTTCTTTCCCAGGGAAAAGGTCCGGTCTGTGCCTCCAGGGGCCTGTGGCCCTGAAGTGGCCGGACACCTCCAAAAATCCAAACGATCGAAGATGTGTCGCAGACCCAAGCTGCCCCCACCTCAAACCTGTGCTGCCCTGACAGTCCCAAGGGAACCCTACAAACTGACATCAGGAACCTGGGCTGGCCACTTTTCTTTCCCAGGGAAAAAGGCTGAATTTTGCCTCCAGGGGCCTGTGGCCCTGAAGTGGCCGGACACCTCCAAAAATCCAAACGATCGAAGATGTGTCGCAGACCCAAGCTGCCCCCACCTCAAACCTGTGCTGCCCTGACAGTCCCAAGGGAACCCTACAAACTGACATCAGGAACCTGGGCTGGCCACTTTTCTTTCCCAAGGAAAAAGGCTGATCTTTGCCTCCAGGGGCCTGTGGCCCTGAAGTGGCCGGACACCTCCAAAAATCCAAACGATTGAGGATGTGTCGCAGACCCAAGCTGCCCCCACCTCAAACCTGTGCTGCCCTGACAGTCCCAAGGGAACCCTACAAACTGACATCAGGAACCTGGGCTGGCCACTTTTCTTTCCCTGGGAAAAGGACCGGTCTTTGTCTCCAGGGGCCTGTGGCCCTGAAGTGGCCGGACACCTCCAAAAATCCAAACGATCGAAGATGTGTCGCAGACCCAAGCTGCCCCCACCTCAAACCTGTGCTGCCCTGACAGTCCCAAGGGAACCCTACAAACTGACATCAGGAACCTGGGCTGGCCACTTTTCTTTCCCAGGGAAAAGGACCGGTCTTTGTCTCCAGAGGCCTGTGGCCCTGAAGTGGCCGGACACCTCCAAAAATCCAAACGATCGAGGATGTGTCACAGACCCAAGCTGCCCCCACCTCAAACCTGTGCTGCTTTGACAGTCCCAAGGGAACCCTACAAACTGACATCAGGAACCTGGGCTGGCCACTTTTCTTTCCCAGGGAAAAAGGCTGAATTTTGCCTCCAGGGGCCTGTGGCCCTGAAGTGGCCGGACACCTCCAAAAATCCAAACGATCGAAGATGTGTCGCAGACCCAAGCTGCCCCCACCTCAAACCTGTGCTGCTTTGACAGTCCCAAGGGAACCCTACAAACTGACATCAGGAACCTGGGCTGGCCACTTTTCTTTCCCAGGGAAAAGGACCGGTCTGTGCCTCCAGGGGCCTGTGGCCCTGAAGTGGCCGGACACCTCCAAAAATCCAAACGATCGAAGATGTGTCGCAGACCCAAGCTGCCCCCACCTCAAACCTGTGCTGCCCTGACAGTCCCAAGGGAACCCTACAAACTGACATCAGGAACCTGGGCTGGCCACTTTTCTTTCCCAAGGAAAAAGGCTGATATTTGCCTCCAGGGGCCTGTGGCCCTGAAGTGGCCAGACACCTCCAAAAATCCAAACGATCGAAGATGTGTCGCAGACCCAAGCTGCCCCCACCTCAAACCTGTGCTGCTTTGACAGTCCCAAGGGAACCCTACAAACTGACATCAGGAACCTGGGCTGGCCACTTTTCTTTCCCAGGGAAAATGGCTGAACTTTGCCTCCAGGGGCCTGTGGCCCTGAAGTGGCCGGACACCTCCAAAAATCCAAACGATCGAAGATGTGTCGCAGACCCAAGCTGCCCCCAGCTCAAACCTGTGCTGCCCTGACAGTCCCAAGGGAACCCTACAAACTGACATCAGGAACCTGGGCTGGCCACTTTTCTTTCCCAAGGAAAAAGGCTGATCTTTGCCTCCAGGGGCCTGTGGCCCTGAAGTGGCCGGACACCTCCAAAAATCCAAACGATCGAGGATGTGTCGCAGACCCAAGCTGCCCCCACCTCAAACCTGTGCTGCTTTGACAGTCCCAAGGGAACCCTACAAACTGACATCAGGAACCTGGGCTGGCCACTTTTCTTTCCCAGGGAAAAAGGCTGATCTTTGCGTCCAGGGGCCTGTGGCCCTGAAGTGGCCGGACACCTCCAAAAATCCAAACGATCGAAGATGTGTCGCAGACCCAAGCTGCCCCCAGCTCAAACCTGTGCTGCCCTGACAGTCCCAAGGGAACCCTACAAACTGACATCAGGAACCTGGGCTGGCCACTTTTCTTTCCCAGGGAAAAGGACCGGTCTTTGTCTCCAGGGGCCTGTGGCCCTGAAGTGGCCGGACACCTCCAAAAATCCAAACGATCGATGTTGTGTCGCAGACCCAAGCTGCCCCCACCTCAAACCTGTGCTGCCCTGACAGTCCCAAGGGAACCCTACAAACTGACATCAGGAACCTGGGCTGGCCACTTTTCTTTCCCAGGGAAAAAGGCTGATCTTTGCCTCCAGGGGCCTGTGGCCCTGAAGTGGCCGGACACCTCCAAAAATCCAAACGATCGAAGATGTGTCGCAGACCCAAGCTGCCCCCACCTCAAACCTGTGCTGCCCTGACAGTCCCAAGGGAACCCTACAAACTGACATCAGGAACCTGGGCTGGCCACTTTTCTTTCCCAAGGAAAAAGGCTGATCTTTGCCTCCAGGGGCCTGTGGCCCTGAAGTGGCCGGACACCTCCAAAAATCCAAACGATTGAGGATGTGTCGCAGACCCAAGCTGCCCCCACCTCAAACCTGTGCTGCCCTGACAGTCCCAAGGGAACCCTACAAACTGACATCAGGAACCTGGGCTGGCCACTTTTCTTTCCCTGGGAAAAGGACCGGTCTTTGTCTCCAGGGGCCTGTGGCCCTGAAGTGGCCGGACACCTCCAAAAATCCAAACGATCGAAGATGTGTCGCAGACCCAAGCTGCCCCCACCTCAAACCTGTGCTGCCCTGACAGTCCCAAGGGAACCCTACAAACTGACATCAGGAACCTGGGCTGGCCACTTTTCTTTCCCAGGGAAAAGGACCGGTCTTTGTCTCCAGAGGCCTGTGGCCCTGAAGTGGCCGGACACCTCCAAAAATCCAAACGATCGAGGATGTGTCACAGACCCAAGCTGCCCCCACCTCAAACCTGTGCTGCTTTGACAGTCCCAAGGGAACCCTACAAACTGACATCAGGAACCTGGGCTGGCCACTTTTCTTTCCCAGGGAAAAAGGCTGAATTTTGCCTCCAGGGGCCTGTGGCCCTGAAGTGGCCGGACACCTCCAAAAATCCAAACGATCGAAGATGTGTCGCAGACCCAAGCTGCCCCCACCTCAAACCTGTGCTGCTTTGACAGTCCCAAGGGAACCCTACAAACTGACATCAGGAACCTGGGCTGGCCACTTTTCTTTCCCAGGGAAAAGGAACCGGTCTGTGCCTCCAGGGGCCTGTGGCCCTGAAGTGGCCGGACACCTCCAAAAATCCAAACGATCGAAGATGTGTCGCAGACCCAAGCTGCCCCCACCTCAAACCTGTGCTGCCCTGACAGTCCCAAGGGAACCCTACAAACTGACATCAGGAACCTGGGCTGGCCACTTTTCTTTCCCAAGGAAAAAGGCTGATATTTGCCTCCAGGGGCCTGTGGCCCTGAAGTGGCCAGACACCTCCAAAAATCCAAACGATCGAAGATGTGTCGCAGACCCAAGCTGCCCCCACCTCAAACCTGTGCTGCTTTGACAGTCCCAAGGGAACCCTACAAACTGACATCAGGAACCTGGGCTGGCCACTTTTCTTTCCCAGGGAAAATGGCTGAACTTTGCCTCCAGGGGCCTGTGGCCCTGAAGTGGCCGGACACCTCCAAAAATCCAAACGATCGAAGATGTGTCGCAGACCCAAGCTGCCCCCACCTCAAACCTGTGCTGCCCTGACAGTCCCAAGGGAACCCTACAAACTGACATCAGGAACCTGGGCTGGCCACTTTTCTTTCCCAAGGATAAAGGCTGATATTTGCCTCCAGGGGCCTGTGGCCCTGAAGTGGCCGGACACCTCCAAAAATCCAAACGATCGAAGATGTGTCGCAGACCCAAGCTGCCCCCACCTCAAACCTGTGCTGCCCTGACAGTCCCAAGGGAACCCTACAAACTGACATCAGGAACCTGGGCTGGCCACTTTTCTTTCCCAGGGAAAAGGACCGGTCTGTGTCTCCAGGGGCCTGTGGCACTGAGTGGCCGGACACCTCCAAAAATCCAAAGGATCGAAGATGAGTCGCAGACCCAAGCTGCCCCAAGCTCAAACCTCTGCTGCCCTGACAGTCCCAAGGGAACCCTACAAACTGACATCAGGAACCTGGGCTGGCCACTTTTCTTTCCAACGGAAAAAAGCTGATATTTGTTTCCATGGGCCTGTGGCCCTCAGTGGCCAGCTACGTCCAAAATTCCGAACGATCGAAGATGTGTCGCAGACCAAAGCTGCCCCCACCTCAAACCTGTGCTGCCCTGACAGTCCCAAGGGAACCCTACAAACTGACATCAGGAACCTGGGCTGGCCACTTTTCTTTCCCAGGGAAAAGGACCAGTCTTTGTCTCCAGGGGCCTGTGGCCCTGAAGTGGCTGGACACCTCCAAAAATCCAAACGATCGAGGATGTGTCACAGACCCAAGCTGCCCCCAGCTCAAACCTGTGCTGCTTTGACAGTCCCAAGGGAACCCTACAAACTGACATCAGGAACCTGGGCTGGCCACTTTTCTTTCCCAGGGAAAATGGCTGATCTTTGTCTCCAGGGGCCTGTGGCCCTGAAGTGGCCGGACACCTCCAAAAATCCAAACGATCGAAGATGTGTTGCAGACCCAAGCTGCCCCCACCTCAAACCTGTGCTGCCCTGACAGTCCCAAGGGAACCCTACAAACTGACATCAGGAACCTGGGCTGGCCACTTTTCTTTCCCTGGGAAAAGGACCGGTCTTTGTCTCCAGGGGCCTGTGGCCCTGAAGTGGCCGGACACCTCCAAAAATCCAAACGATCGAGGATGTGTCGCAGACCCAAGCTGCCCCCACCTCAAACCTGTGCTGCCCTGACAGTCCCAAGGGAACCCTACAAACTGACATCAGGAACCTGGGCTGGCCACTTTTCTTTCCCAGGGAAAAAGGCTGATATTTGCCTCCAGGCGCCTGTGGCCCTGAGTGGCCGGACACCTCCAAAAATCCAAACGATCGAAGATGTCTTGCAGACCCAAGCTGCCCCCAGCTCAAACCTCTGCTGCCCTGACAGTCCCAAGGGAACCCTACAAACTGACATCAGGAACCTGGGCTGGCCACTTTTCTTTCCCTGGGAAAAGGACCGATCTGTGTCTCCAGGGGCCTGTGGCCCTGAAGTGGCCGGACACCTCCAAAAATCCAAACGATCGAAGATGTGTCGCAGACCCAAGCTGCCCCCACCTCAAACCTGTGCTGCCCTGACAGTCCCAAGGGAACCCTACAAACTGACATCAGGAACCTGGGCTGGCCACTTTTCTTTCCCAGGGAAAAGGACCGGTCTGTGTCTCCAGGGGCCTGTGGCACTGAGTGGCCGGACACCTCCAAAAATCCAAAGGATCGAAGATGAGTCGCAGACCCAAGCTGCCCCAAGCTCAAACCTCTGCTGCCCTGACAGTCCCAAGGGAACCCTACAAACTGACATCAGGAACCTGGGCTGGCCACTTTTCTTTCCAACGGAAAAAAGCTGATATTTGTTTCCATGGGCCTGTGGCCCTCAGTGGCCAGCTACGTCCAAAATTCCGAACGATCGAAGATGTGTCGCAGACCAAAGCTGCCCCCACCTCAAACCTGTGCTGCCCTGACAGTCCCAAGGGAACCCTACAAACTGACATCAGGAACCTGGGCTGGCCACTTTTCTTTCCCAGGGAAAAGGACCAGTCTTTGTCTCCAGGGGCCTGTGGCCCTGAAGTGGCTGGACACCTCCAAAAATCCAAACGATCGAGGATGTGTCACAGACCCAAGCTGCCCCCAGCTCAAACCTGTGCTGCTTTGACAGTCCCAAGGGAACCCTACAAACTGACATCAGGAACCTGGGCTGGCCACTTTTCTTTCCCAGGGAAAATGGCTGATCTTTGTCTCCAGGGGCCTGTGGCCCTGAAGTGGCCGGACACCTCCAAAAATCCAAACGATCGAAGATGTGTTGCAGACCCAAGCTGCCCCCACCTCAAACCTGTGCTGCCCTGACAGTCCCAAGGGAACCCTACAAACTGACATCAGGAACCTGGGCTGGCCACTTTTCTTTCCCTGGGAAAAGGACCGGTCTTTGTCTCCAGGGGCCTGTGGCCCTGAAGTGGCCGGACACCTCCAAAAATCCAAACGATCGAGGATGTGTCGCAGACCCAAGCTGCCCCCACCTCAAACCTGTGCTGCCCTGACAGTCCCAAGGGAACCCTACAAACTGACATCAGGAACCTGGGCTGGCCACTTTTCTTTCCCAGGGAAAAAGGCTGATATTTGCCTCCAGGCGCCTGTGGCCCTGAGTGGCCGGACACCTCCAAAAATCCAAACGATCGAAGATGTCTTGCAGACCCAAGCTGCCCCCAGCTCAAACCTCTGCTGCCCTGACAGTCCCAAGGGAACCCTACAAACTGACATCAGGAACCTGGGCTGGCCACTTTTCTTTCCCTGGGAAAAGGACCGATCTGTGTCTCCAGGGGCCTGTGGCCCTGAAGTGGCCGGACACCTCCAAAAATCCAAACGATCGAAGATGTGTCGCAGACCCAAGCTGCCCCCACCTCAAACCTCTGCTGCCCTGACAGTCCCAAGGGAACCCTACAAACTGACATCAGGAACCTGGGCCGGCCACTTTTCTTTCCCAGGGAAAAGGACCGGTCTTTGCCTCCAGGGGCCTGTGGCCCTGAAGTGGCCGGACACCTCCAAAAATCCAAACGATCGAAGATGTGTCGCAGACCCAAGCTGCCCCCAGCTCAAACCTGTGCTGCCCTGACAGTCCCAAGGGAACCCTGCAAACTGACATCAGGAACCTGGGCTGGCCACTTTTCTTTCCCAGGGAAAAAGGCTGATCTTTGCCTCCAGGGGCCTGTGGCCCTGAGTGGCCGGACACCTCCAAAAATCCAAACGATCGAAGATGTGTCGCAGACCCAAGCTGCCCCCACCTCAAACCTGTGCTGCCCTGACAGTCCCAAGGGAACCCTACAAACTGACATCAGGAACCTGGGCTGGCCACTTTTCTTTCCAAATGAAAAAGGACCGGACTTTCTCTCCAGGGCCCTGTGGCCCTGAAGTGGCCGGACACCTCCAAAAATCCAAACGATCGAAGATGTGTCGCAGAACCAAGCTGCCCCCACCTCAAACCTGTGCTGCTTTGACAGTCCCAAGGGAACCCTACAAACTGACATCAGGAACCTGGGCTGGCCACTTTTCTTTCCCAGGGAAAAAGGCTGAATTTTGCCTCCAGGGGCCTGTGGCCCTGAGTGGCCGGACACCTCCAAAAATCCAAACGATCGAAGATGTGTCGCAGACCCAAGCTGCCCCCAGCTCAAACCTGTGCTGCCCTGACAGTCCCAAGGGAACCCTACAAACTGACATCAGGAGCCTGGGCTGGCCACTTTTCTTTCCCAGGGAAAAGGACCGGTCTTTGTCTCCAGGGGCCTGTGGCCCTGAAGTGGCCGGACACCTCCAAAAATCCAAACGATCGAGGATGTGTCACAGACGCAAGCTGCCCCCACCTCAAACCTGTGCTGCTTTGACAGTCCCAAGGGAACCCTACAAACTGACATCAGGAACCTGGGCTGGCCACTTTTCTTTCCCAGGGAAAAAGGCTGAATTTTGCCTCCAGGGGCCTGTGGCCCTGAAGTGGCCGGACACCTCCAAAAATCCAAACGATCGAAGATGTGTCGCAGACCCAAGCTGCCCCCACCTCAAACCTGTGCTGCCCTGACAGTCCCAAGGGAACCCTACAAACTGACATCAGGAACCTGGGCTGGCCACTTTTCTTTCCCAGGGAAAAGGACCGGTCTTTGTCTCCAGGGGCCTGTGACCCTGACTGGCCGGACACCTCCAAAAATCCAAACGATCGAGGATGTGTCGCAGACCCAAGCTGCCCCCACCTCAAACCTGTGCTGCTTTGACAGTCCCAAGGGAACCCTACAAACTGACATCAGGAACCTGGGCTGGCCACTTTTCTTTCCCAGGGAAAAAGGCTGAATTTTGCCTCCAGGGGCCTGTGGCCCTGAGTGGCCGGACACCTCCAAAAATCCAAACGATCGAAGATGTGTCGCAGAACCAAGCTGCCCCCACCTCAAACCTGTGCTGCTTTGACAGTCCCAAGGGAACCCTACAAACTGACATCAGGAACCTGGGCTGGCCACTTTTCTTTCCCAAGGAAAAATGCTGATCTTTGCCTCCAGGGGCCTGTGGCCCTGAAGTGGCCGGACACCTCCAAAAATCCAAACGATCGAAGATGTGTCGCAGACCCAAGCTGCCCCCACCTCAAACCTGTGCTGCCCTGACAGTCCCAAGGGAACCCTACAAACTGACATCAGGAACCTGGGCTGGCCACTTTTCTTTCCCAAGGAAAAAGGCTGATCTTTGCCTCCAGGGGCCTGTGGCCCTGAAGTGGCCGGACACCTCCAAAAATCCAAACGATCGAAGATGTGTCGCAGACCCAAGCTGCCCCCACCTCAAACCTGTGCTGCCCTGACAGTCCCAAGGGAACCCTACAAACTGACATCAGGAACCTGGGCTGGCCACTTTTCTTTCCCAGGGAAAAAGGCTGAATTTTGCCTCCAGGGGCCTGTGGCCCTGAAGTGGCCGGACACCTCCAAAAATCCAAACGATCGAAGATGTGTTGCAGACCCAAGCTGCCCCCACCTCAAACCTGTGCTGCCCTGACAGTCCCAAGGGAACCCTACAAACTGACATCAGGAACCTGGGCTGGCCACTTTTCTTTCCCAGGGAAAAAGGCTGAATTTTGCCTCCAGGGGCCTGTGGCCCTGAAGTGGCCGGACACCTCCAAAAATCCAAACGATCGAAGATGTGTCGCAGACCCAAGCTGCCCCCAGCTCAAACCTGTGCTGCCCTGACAGTCCCAAGGGAACCCTACAAACTGACATCAGGAACCTGGGCTGGCCACTTTTCTTTCCCAGGGAAAAGGACCGGTCTTTGTCTCCAGGGGCCTGTGGCCCTGAAGTGGCCGGACACCTCAAAAAATCCAAACGATCGAAGATGTGTCGCAGACCCAAGCTGCCCCCACCTCAAACCTGTGCTGCTTTGACAGTCCCAAGGGAACCCTACAAACTGACATCAGGAACCTGGGCTGGCCACTTTTCTTTCCCAGGGAAAAGGACCGGTCTGTGTCTCCAGGGGCCTGTGGCCCTGAGTGGCCGGACACCTCCAAAAATCCAAACGATCTAGGATGTGTCGCAGACCCAAGCTGCCCCCAGCTCAAACCTGTGCTGCCCTGACAGTCCCAAGGGAACCCTACAAACTGACATCAGGAACCTGGGCTGGCCACTTTTCTTTCCCAAGGAAAAAGGCTGATCTTTGCCTCCAGGGTCCTGTGGCCCTGAGTGGCCGGACACCTCCAAAAATCCAAACGATCGCGGATGTGTCGCAGACCCAAGCTGCCCCCAGCTCAAACCTCCCGCCGTTGCAGACGCCCTCCGGAGAGCTGTCAATCACACCCGCTCCTCCTCCTCATTGGCTCTCTTCTGTTGTCGTTCCTGCCCCCCCTTCCCCGTGCTGTCTCCCTTACGCTCCACCCCTTAGGGCAGCAGCAGCGAATTAGAGCGTGGGTGGGGCGTGGCCGCAGCGACTTTTCCCGGCCGCCCATTGGCTGCCGTATGCAGTGGGGGGGCGGGGCGGTGCGAGCCCGCGTGTCATGTGAGGGCGCGGTCACGTGAGCGCGGGTGTCATGGCTCTGCCCGGGGCGGCGGTGCTGCCGTTGCTGCTGCTCCTGCTCCTGAGCGGGGCCGCCGCGGGCTGCGGCTACCAGGTGGGATTGGGAGGCCTCGGACAGACGGACTGGGGGCACTGGGGTTGCCTGTGGACATTGGAGCAGGTGGCGGGGGGGGCTGGGTAACGGGAGCTGCCGTAGGCTGGGGACACCGGGAAGGGCTGAGGGGGCACCGGAGCGATCTGAGGAAACGGGAACTGGGAGAACTGGGGGCGCTGGGGTGAGCTGGGGACGCTGAGGAAACGGGAACTGGCGGTCATTGGTTTTGCAACCGCTTCCGGAGCTCAACGGCCACGCCGGGGAGGCGGCGGGGGGGATCCCGGGGGGGTTCCGGGGGTGCCGCGGGCCCAGCCTGGTCCGAGTCCCCCCTAAACCCCCCCAGTCGTGTCCTCCGACCCGGCCGGACATGCTGAACGTCCACCTGGTGCCGCACTCGCACGACGACGTGGGGTGGCTCAAGACGGTGGACCAATACTACTATGGGGGTGCGTGGCGACACTGTGGACACCGGGGGGGAGGGGACGTCCCCAGGGCTGCTGTGCAGGTGGGGGTGGTGTCACCTGAGGGAGGGACAGGTGCGGGCGGGGGGGGTGGGGGTGACGTGGCAAGGGGACACTGAGTGACCCCGATGGCCCCTGTGGCTGCCCTTTGTCACGTGGCACTTTGTGCGTGTCCCCGCTGTCCCCTCCGGGGGCCAGCACCCCCCAGATCCCCCCCCGGGGATGTCCCCAGTCCCGAGTGTCCCCACAGCCTGGGCCGGGGTTTCGGGGTGACTCGGTGCCCCCCGTGCCCCCCAGTGCGGAACCGGGATCAGCACGCAGGGGTCCAGTACATCCTGGACTCGGTGGTGGCCCAGTTGGCCACCGACCCCTCACGGCGCTTCGTCTACGCCGAGGTGGCGTTCCTGGCACGCTGGTGGCAGCAGCAGGACCAGGCCACGCGCAGGCTGGTCAGGGAGCTGGTGCAGGAGGGTACGGGGCACTGGGAGGGGCATGGGGGGCACTGGGAGGGGCATGGGGGGCACTGGGAGGGACTGGGTGACACTGGGAGGGATTGGGGGGCACTGAAATGGACATGGGAGACCCTGGGAGGGATTGGGTGACACTGGGAGGGACTGGGAAGGACATTGGGAGGGGCACTGGGAGGGACTGGGGGCACTGAAATGGACATGGGTAACCATGTGGGGGGGTTCACTGGGACCCTGGGCTGGGCTCTGGGCTCTCTGTGACCCTGTGGGGCTCACCCCGATGGTGGGGGCGGGCGGTCGCCAAGCCTGGGGTGTCCCCTGAGGGGATTTTGGGGCTCTGTCCCCCCGCCCCCCCCCCCCCCCCCAGGCCGGCTGGAGCTGGTGGGGGGGGGCTGGTGCATGAACGACGAGGCGGCAGCGCACTACGGGGGGGCCCTGGAGCAGCTGGCCCTGGGTCGGCGCTTCCTGCGCCGCCTCTTCGGGGCCTGCGGCACACCCCGCGTGGCCTGGCAGATCGACCCCTTCGGCCACGCCCGCGAGCTGGCTGCCACCTTCGCCCAGGTGGGGCAACCCCCGGAACACCGCCCTGTGCACCCCCTGAGCTTCACCTGCATCCCCAGAGTTTCCCTGGGAACCCCAAACCTCCCCGGAGCTTCCCCTGCATCCCCAAACCTTCCCTTGCGTACCCAAACAACCCTCGGGATCCCCAAACCTTCCCCTTGCACCCCAAAACCTTCCCTGGCGCTCCCAACCTTCTCAGCACCCCCAAACTCCCCTTTGGCATTCCCAACAACCCCCCTGTGCCCCCCAGATGGGCTACGATGGGCTCTTCGTGGGCCGTGTGGACCACCAGGACAAGTGGGCGCGGCTGCAGCGCCGGGAGCTGGAGCTGCTGTGGAGGGGCAGCACGAGCCTGGCCCCCCCCCGCACCGACATCTTCACTGGTGATCCCCCCCGGGACCCCCAAGCTGCCCCGTCCCCCTGCAGTGACCCCCAAACTGCCCCCTGTCCCCTCCCCTCCTGTCCCCTGCCATCCCTTCCCAAGGCTTTGTCCTTTGTCCCCTCCCAGGACTGACCCCAGCCCCTCCCACTTGTCCCCATCCAGGTTATCCCAGTGTCCCCACCCCCTCCCATCCCCATCCATGCCACCCCCAGTGTCCCCCACCCCTCCCTCCTGTCCCTATCGTGTCCCCTTCCCATTTCTCCCCCTTCACCCCATCCCAGCCGTGTTCCCTGTCCCCCCGGCCCTGGTGGCCGGGGAGGTGACACTGCTGTCCCCAGGGATCCTGCCCAACACGTACAACCCCCCTGCGGGGCTGTGCTGGGACCAGCTCTGCACCGACCCCCCCGTGGTGGACGGCGACGGCCCCGAGCGCAACGTGGACTCCGTGGTCACCTCCTTCCTGGAGGCGGCGGCCACCCAGGTCCTGACAGGGGGGCCGGGACCTCCGGGGGTGGGGGTTCCCAAAGGTCCCTGTCCCCCTGGGGTGGGGTCTCTGTGTGTCTCTGTCCCCTGGGATGGGATTCCCGGGTGTCCTTGGGTGTCCCTGCCCCCTGGGGTGGGGTTCCCAAAGGTCCTTGTCCCCCAGGGTGGGATCCCCTGGTGTCCTAGGTTTCCCTGTCCCCTGGGATGGGGTCCCTGGCTGTCCCTGTGCCCCGGGCAGGGGTCCTGAGCCGTGTCCCCCTCCCCAGGCCCGGCAGTACCGCACCAACCACATCCTGATGACCATGGGCTCCGACTTCCACTATGAGAATGCCCACCTGTGGTTCAAGAACCTGGACAAGCTCATCGCTCATGCCAACGCCCGGGTGAGGGGCTGTCCCCAAACCCCCCCAGTGTCCCCAAACCCCTCCTGGTGTCCCCAAACACCCTGGGCCGTCCTTGACCCCCACTCTGTCCCCAGCAAGCCAACGGCAGCCGCGTCCATGCCCTGTACTCCACCCCCTCCTGTTACCTGCGGGAGCTGCACCGGGCCAACCTCACCTGGTGAGGGGTGGAGCTGAGGGACAGGGGAGGGGCCGAGGGGCAGGTGGGACGGATGGACAGACGGACAGACAGCTGGGGTATCCCCCAGGCCCCTGAAGACCGACGATTTCTTCCCCTACTCGGATGGGCCCCATCAGTTCTGGACTGGCTTCTTCAGCAGCCGCCCGGCCTTCAAGGGCTACGAGCGGCTCAGCAGCGGCTTCCTGCAGGTGGGGGGCACCTGGGCACCCCTCCAGGCCTTGGGGACCCCCCCTCTCGGGCAGCAGGGATCCCCCTCAGACACCGATTCTGCGCCCTCAGATCTGCAGCCAGCTGGAAGCCCTGGCAGGGCCCTCGGCACGGGTCGGTCCCTACGGCCCTGGGGACAGCTCCGTGCTCCGTGAGTACCTGGGGGGACACCTGGAGGGGACCTGGGGAACCCCAAACCCCGCTGACACCCCCTTTTCCCCTCCCCAAGGTGAGGCCGTGGCTGTGGCCCAGCACCATGACGCTGTGGCCGGCACCGAGAGGCAGCACGTGGCCGACGACTACGCCCGGCAGCTGGCCAAGGGCTGGGACAGCTGCCAGGTGAGCCCCACACCTTCCCGGGGTCCAGGTGGGCTTTGGGGGATAAGGGCAGGGCTGGGGGTGACCCAGCGACCCCCCCCAAATTCTGGCCACTCCCGGCAGGTGCTGGTGGCCAACGCCCTGTCCCTTCTGGGGGGCACCAAGGAGCCCCTTGTGTTCTGCAACGCCCTCAACATCAGCGTGTGCCCCCTCAGCGAGACCACCCCTCACGTGAGCACTTGGTGGGGGGGGCTTTCGGGGGTGCTCTGGGGGTCCCCAGGGACTGACATCCCTCTCTTCACCGTGTGACCCCTCCCCAGTTCACCGTGATCCTCTACAACCCCCTGGCCTGGGACATGACCTGGCCCGTGCGGCTGCCGGTCAGGGCCACCTCCTATGCCGTGACCGACCCTCAGGGCCAGCCCGTGGCTAGCCAGGTGAGCCTGGTCTCCCCTTGCCCACCTGTACCCACTAAACCCTCCTCTCCCGTGACCCCTGACACCCCCTCACCCCCCATAGGTGGTCCCGGTGTCCGGCGTGACCCGGCAGCTGCGGGGCGGTGCTGGGGGGGCCCCAGGGGAGCTCCTGTTCCAGGCCTGGGCCCCCCCCTTGGGGTTCAGCACCTTTCAGGTGAAGCAGCTGAGCCCGGGGGCCCCCTGGGACCCCCCCAGGTGGCCCTCAGGGGACCCAGAGCCACAGCTCGAGAACGAGGTAAGGGGACATCGGGGAGGGACGTGGATCTGGGGGGGTGGCTGGGCAGTGGGGGGTGAGTCCCAGCTCCCAGTTAAACCAGTTGGGGGGTGACTGGGTGGCCTGGGGAGGGGTGGGGGGGTGACCTACCTATGTTCCCCCCCACCGCCCCCAGCACCTGCGGGTCCGGTTTGACCCCGTCACGGGGCACCTGCTGGAGATCCAGAACCTGGCCAAGGGCTTCTCACTGCCTGTCTTCCAGAGCTTTTACTGGTGAGTCTGGGGACACCCTCGGTGGGTTTTGGGGGGGGGTCCCCAGCTGGGGGATCCCCCTGAGCTCCCCTGGCCCCCCCAGGTACAACGCCAGCGCCGGGGACGGGCTGAGCCCCCAGGCCTCGGGCGCTTACATCTTCCGGCCCAACGCCTCTGCGCCCATCCCTGTGGCCAAACGCGCGGCCACGCGCCTGCTCAAGGTGGGCGGGGGTCCCGGGTGTGTCCCCCCTTGGATTTGGGGGTGGGGGTCTGTAGATGTCGCTGAGTGTCGCTGTGTACCTCCAGACGGCGCTGGTGCAGGAGCTGCACCAGAACTTCTCGGCGTGGTGCTCGCAGGTGCTGCGGCTGCGCCCGGGGCAGCCCTACCTGGAGCTGGAGTGGACTGTGGGGCCCATACCCGTGGCGTGAGTCTGGGCAGGGGTCTCGGGAACCCCCAGACCTCCCCTGGGGACCCCCTGGTGGTGACACCCCTGTCCCTCTCCCCAGGGACGGGCTGGGCAAGGAGGTCATCAGCCGCTTCGAGACCCCGCTGCGCACGGCCGGGCGCTTCTACACCGACTCCAACGGGCGCCAGGTGCTGGAGCGCAGGTGAGGGGGCTCAGGTGACCCCCGGGACCCCCCCCAGGGGCTCCATGGGACCCCTGTGACTCCCCCCGGGCCCCCCCAGGCGTGACTACCGGCCCACCTGGAACCTGAGCCAGAGCGAGCCCGTGGCAGGGAATTATTACCCTGTGAACACGCGGATCTTCATCAAGGTACTGGGGCTGGGCTGGACACACCTGGACACAGCTGGGGCTGGGCAGGGCACACCTTGGCCCCGCCCCACCCTCCTCACACCTGTCCCACCTGGGCAGGACGAGAAGGTGCAGCTGACGGTGCTGACAGATCGTTCCCAGGGAGGCAGCAGCATCATGGATGGGTCCCTGGAGCTCATGGTGAGCCGGGGACACCCTGGGGGGGGACCCCGAGGGAGGGGACACCTGTGACATCACCTGCGTCCCCTCCAGGTGCACCGGCGGCTCCTGAACGATGACAACCGGGGGCTGGGGGAGCCGCTGGACGAGCCCGGGGCCGATGGGCGGGGCCTGGTGGTGCGGGGCCGCCACCTGGTGCTGCTGGACACGGCAGCGGCCGCGGCCGACCAGCACCGGCCACGGGCACAGGAGATGGTGACATCACCATCCGTGGTGCTGGCACCCGGCCCAGGGCCTCACCTGCGCCAGGTGAGCGGGGAGGGGCTGCAGGGTGATCTGTGCCAGGTGAGCGGGGCGCGCTCTCCCGGCTCACCTGCCCGTCCCTCCGCACAGTTCTCGGCACTGCGGCGGGCGCTGCCCCCTGGCCTGCACCTGCTGACGGTGGAGCCACGTGGCCCCGGGGCCGTCCTGCTGCGCCTCGAGCACCTGTTCGAGCGTGGTGAGAGCCACAATGGCTCCCGGCCCCTCAGCGTGGACCTGACGGTCAGCATGGGGGTCCTGACTGGCAACAGGGGTCTGGGGGGCACTGCCGGGGAGGGGGGTGAGGCTTTGGGATTACTTGTGACAGGTGAGGTGTTCTGGGGTTACCTGTGCCAGGTGAGAGGGGAGGGGTTGTGGAGTCACCTGTGCCAGGTGACCCTTCTGGGGGTCCTGAGGCTGCTCTAGGGGGTCTGGGACGGCTCCCAGGGTGCCCCTCCCTCACTCAGCCTCCTGCAGCCCCTGGGGTGGGGTTGGGGAGGGTCTGGGGGGTCTCTGACAGTCCCCCCCAGCCTGGGCTGGTATTTGGGGTGGTTCTGGGGGGGGTCTCTGACAGCTCCCCACCACCCCCAGACCCTTTTCTCGGCCTTCACCATCACCTCAGTGCAGGAGATGGCCCTTGGGGGGGACATCCCCCTGCACAGCGTGTCCCGCCTGCTCTGGAACACAGCCACAGGTACCGGGGGCTGTGGGGGTCCTGGGGAGGCTCTCAGCCCTCAGCCCCCCGCTCACAGCCCTCCTTACCCCCCCAGGCACCCCCAAACCCCGGCCGCTGGCCCAGCTGGACCCACAGTGCGTGAGGCTGGAGCCAATGGAGATCCGCACCTTCCTGGCCTCCGTGCGCTACGAGGGGCCCAGGGAGGGGCTGGGGGGGTCCTGAGCCCCGCCCCCCCCCCCCCCCCCCAGAAAAAAAGTCCATTAAAGCCACCCCCAAGTTTGGTCAGACATCCTTTAATGGGGGGCAGCTGAGGTGGGCTCGTGGGAGTAACAGCACTGCTCACCTTGGGGACAGGTGCCCTGTGGGGGAGGGACAATAAGGGGGGGGTTGGAACCTGCCCCAAACCCCCCCCTCTGCATTCACAGACTACCCGCCGTTCTTATTCCTGGACATCCCCCCAAATTCCCAGGCAGCCCCTCTTTATTCCCAACCCCCCCCCATTTTATTTCCCCAAAGCCTTTCTCCCTTTATTTCCTGCCTCCCTGCTCATTCCTGGACCCGCCCCCCCATTCCCACACTCCCCGTGCATATTTTAGGGATCCCCTTTTTACTTTGGGGACACCCCCCCATATTTTGGGGCCCCCTCTCCACCTCTTTGAAGCGTTTGCAGGGGAATTGTTTCAGCCTGGCCCCATCTGGCTGCTGCGTCCGCTTGTTCTGCAGCCGCTCCCGCTTCTCCTGCAGGGAGGGGGCAGTGCCCCCCCTGGAAAGGTCGGGAATGAGCTGGGGACCACCCCCCAAAAAGGGGAGAGGGCGAGGGGCACCTCCCCCAAAAAGGATAGAGCAAGGGGTTCATCCCTTCCCCTTTTTTGGGTCTATGCCCCCACCCCGAGTGAAAAAAGGGGGGAATGTCCCCCTTGAGAAGGGTGGGGGGCACCTGGATCCCCAAAGCAGCCCCCCCCCAGGCCTCACCCAGGCTTGGCCCTGGCCTTGGGACCCCAAAAAGCCTCAGGGTTCTCTGGGAATCGCTTCAGGCCGCGCTTCCGGGAGCTGGGGTTGGCGTCCTCGTGCAGGGCAAAGGAAGCCTGGAGCCTGGGATGGGGGTAAAGGGGAGGGGGGCGGACAGGTGGTTTGGGGTGTCTGGGGTCCCCCCAAACCCCACCCCACGCCAGAGGTCCTACGTGGGCTCCACCGAGAGGATCCGGGCGGCCGGGCTGGAGTCTGGGAGCCGCTCCCGCTTCACCGGGTGGAGCTTGGCCTGGGAAAGAGTGGGGAAAATTGGGAAAAAGCAGGGTAAAAGTGGGAAAGGGGAGGTGGGAAAAGGGGGTTCAGCACCCCCTGAGTGTGGGGAGGGGTCCCCGAGCCCCCTCCTCACCCAGCAGCGCATGATGTCCCACAGCACAGCCGGCGGCGCGTCCGTCTTGACGGCATTGCGGCAGGCGTGGGACAGCGAGACCCGGAACCCCGCGTGCAGCAGGGCCGACCTGGGGCGACACGGGTTTGTGGGGGCCAGGACGGGGTTTGGGATTCCCTGAGGGGGTTTAGGGGGTCTCCAAAGGGATTTGGGGTCCCCAAGGGGGTTTGGGGGGTCCTTGAGGGGATTTGGGGGGGGTCTCTGGGGGAATTTGAGGGTCCCTGAGGGGGTTTGGGGGACCCAGGACAGGGTGTGCAGTTCCCTGAAGGGGTCTGGGTGTCCCTGAGGGGGTTTAGGTGGTTTCTAAAAGGATCTGGGGGTCCCCAAGACAGTTTAGGGGGTCCCTAAAGGGATTTGGGGGTCCCTGAGGTGGTGTGAGGGGGGTCCCTAAAGGGGTTTGGGGGTCTCTGAAGGCATTTAGGTAGTCCCTAAAGGGGTTTGGGCAAACCCCAAGGTGGTTTGGGGGTCCCCACCTGAGCTGCAGCAGGGAGGGCGTGTTGCTGCGGATGGTGCTGCTCAGCCCGTCCAGGGTGTAGTACAGGGGGACATCGCTCAGCTCCTGCCCCACAAGCAGCCCCACGGTCACGGTCAGCCCCACAACTAGGGTGTCCCCACAGTTGGGGTGTCCCCCCCAGACCCGGGCTGTCCCCCGTGTCACCTCGGCGATGACGCTCAGCATCCCCCGCATGCGCGGCTCCGTCGAGAATCGCCCGGGGCTTCGCTCCAGCGCCGCCAGCACAGCCTCCACGAACGTGGGGTCGTGCAGGGGCTCTGCCCACACCGGGCCCCCCACCTTTAGAAGGGGGAAAAAAGGGGGTTCAGGGCCTCATTTGGGGGTGCTGAGGTGTGGGGGGGGGGGGGGTTGCATGCACCTGGTGGCGCTGCTGGCAGAACTCGCAGGTGGGACCCACGGGCGGCCCCGTGGCTGCGCTGTACTTGAAGCTGGAGGAGGAGGAGACGTGGTCACTGGCCCCCCCCACAAAAGGATCGTGGGGACCCCCCAAGGGTCTCGAGGAACCCCAAAATCGCTCGGGGTCAGGGAGAGGAGGGGGGAGGCCGTACCCGCTGCCGTGGCTCGTGGTCCTGCCCAGGTGCTGCAGGTGGTGCGTACCGCACCCCATGCAGTGGAACACCAGCGCCTGCTTGCTGTGGGGAAAACGGGGTCAGGGCGGCTCTGGGGGGGGCACAGAGACCCCCCAAAACCCGCCGGGGGGACCCCTCCTCACCTGGCCGAGGCCTTGACCTTGGCCTGGCCCGTGAAGACCCTGACGAAGACGCGCACATAGAAGTCGGCGCTGACCGACAGCAGCGGCACCACGAAGCGCTGGTAACAGTTGGCACGGAGGTCGAGGCTGTGCAGGACGATCCGCAGGGCCTGGCGGGGGACAGAGAGGACAGGGGGACGTGGGACATCCCCTGGAGTACCCCCCCGGGGACAGGGGACCCCCCCCAGCACTGACCATCTCGTGGCAGAACTTGCCCTTGAGGGACACGGCGCCGTATTTGCTGTAGCAGGTCTCGGCGCTGTTGCCGGCCATCACCGCCATGTCCGTGCAGGTCACGCACAGCAGCCCTGGCAAATCGGGGTTCAGGGGGCCCTGGGGAGGGTTTGGGGGGGGTCCCCCAGAGCCCCCCCAAGACTCACCCCCCTCGCTCACGGCCTGCACGGCCGCGTCCAGGAAAGGCGTGGGGCTCCCGTAGGGGTCCAGGTCGATGACGTCAAACGGTTCCCGCTGAGCTTTGCTTTGGTACATCAACATCCTGGGGGGGACACGGGGGGTCCCCACAGCCCCGCTGGACCCTCAGTACCCCTTTGGGGTCCCCCCAGGACACCCCCAGCCTTGGTGACCCCCTCAGTGTGGTCCCAGCTTGGGGAGGGGGGGCAGTCCCTGACGCCGCTTGGGGACATTGGGATCGGTTCCTGGGGGCAAAAGGGTCGTGGGGACCCCCCAAACTCCCCCAGAGACCCCAGACCGGGGCAGGAGGTGTTGGGGTGCCCATGGGGACACTGGGGACACCTCCCAGCACAGCCCCAAAGCTCTGGGCAGCACTGGGGGCTCAGGCCTGTTCCCAGCGGGATTTGGGCTCACCTGGCATCGGCCAGCCGGGGTGTGACCAGCCCCCCGACGCCGTTACGTGCCACGTTGCGGGCCATCAGCTCGGTTGCCCGCAGGGAGCAGTCACTGGCCACCACGGCCCCGAGCCCTGGCACCTCCCGGGCAAAGCGCACGGAGCGCAGCCCCGAGGCCGCCAGCGCCTCCAGCACCCGCAGCCCACCCTGGGGGGTCACAGGGGGGGGTCAGGGACCCCCCACAACCCCCCCGGGGGCACGGGGGGGGGGGGGGGAGTCAGGGGGTGCCCGGGGACCCCCCACCAAAACCCCCAGACCCCTCCCCCACCTCGCAGGCCTCTCCCGGCCGCGCTGTCCGTGGGGTCTCGGGGGCTGTCGGGGGGTCCCCGGCCTCGGGGGGGCTTTGGGGGCTCCCCCCCAGCTCCTCCTCGCCTGGAAGGACCACTGGAAAAGAGGGGGGGGGTGAAGGAACCCCGAAAAGGGGGTCTGGGGGGGGGGATGGGGAGCCCCCCCGAAGGCGCCGTACCCCGAATTCCTTTGGGGCGCAGCTGGAGCCGAGCGAATTCTGTCAGGACGGCGCAGCTGGGGGGGACAGGGGGGGGTCAGGGATCCCCGGGGGGGGGGTGACACCCCAAAACCCCCTCCAGGGCAGCCCAGAACCCCAAAACCCTCCAGGATCACCCCCAAAAACCCCCAAGACCATCCCAGAACCCCTAAAACGCCCCCAGGATCACCTCAGGACCCCCCCAAGCCCCCCCAGGACCCTCCCCAGAGCCCCCCAAGCCCCCCCCAGGACCCTCCCCAGCCCCCCCGGCTCACGTGAGGTCGCGGTTGAAGCCCTGCACGGGGTTGTAGAACACCTCGTTGGCGCTGGGGAAGACGATGGTGGCCCGACCCTCGGTGATCAGCGTCTCGCCGCTACCGGGGGGGCCCCCCTCGCTCTGGGGGGGTCCCGCCGAGCCCTCCGGGGTCGCCACCGAGCCCGGCGGGGTCGCCAAGCCGTTGGGGGAAGCGCCGTCCATGGTAGGGGGCACCGGGGGGCGTCTGCAGAGGGTCCTGAGTGCGGCGGCTGTCGCGGGGGGGGGGGGTCACGGGAGGGGTACGGCAGCACCGGAGCGGTTTTGGGGGGGAAAACGGCGGAATTTGGGCTCGGCCCCGGAGGGCGGGAAAAGGGGAGGAGACCCCCTCCCCCCGGAAAAGGGGAGGAAGAGGCGGGGAACGGGATGGGAGGAAGGACACGGAACCCCGTGAGAAGGGGGAGAGCTGCCCCCCGAAACGGGACCGGGGGTCGCACCGCGTCCTGTCGCCCCTTCCCCAGCACGTGGCGCGGGGCAAGGCCGCGGGGCTAAAGCCCGCCCCCTGCGGGTGCCGTCCCGGTGTGTTTCCCCGCGTCCTCCGGTCCTCTCCCTGTCCCCCCCTGTCCCCGCTTTGTCCCCTCCTTGTCCCTCCCCTCCCCCGCTCACCCGCACGCGCCGCCCCGCGCATTCCCCCGCGCCGCCCCTCACATGGGCGCCGCCATGTTGCGCCCGTCACGTGACGCCGGCGGCCGCGCAGGGTCATAAAACCTCCACCCGCCGCTCGTAAACGCCATCCCGTGGGGGTGCCTGCGGCAGCGCAGGGAGGAACCGATCCTGCCAGACCCGGCCCTCGAGGCGCGGTGGGTCAGGACCCCACGCGTTTCCCACGCGTTTTCCGCGCCTTGCCCGCGCGTTTTCCGCGTCCCCGCCCCTCAAACTTCGAGCGGGCAGCGGGAGAGCGGGGTGGATGATTCGGCGCTCGGCTGGTCGCGCAGGCGCGGGCGGCGCGCTCGGCGCTCGGCTGGTCGCACCTGCCGCACAATGAATGGCCGCTAAGCGCGGCGGCACCGGGAGCGGCTCCGGGAGCGGCCGCGGCCCCAGCGCAGCGCCCCCGGCCCCCGGTAAGGCGGGGACTCCCCGGCCCCGCCCCAAACCCGCCCCCCGGCCCCCCTGCACCGGCTCCGGCGCCGCTTCCTTCCCCCACCGGGCCCGGTGAACCTCCCCCCCACCCCCCCCACCCCGTTCCCCCGGGCCTGCGGCGCCTCCCGCCCGCCCCCCCCCCGCGCTGGGGATTCCCCGGTTCTCCCGGGATGCCGCCGCCTCTGCTCTCGCTAACAGGAGGGCTGCTGTGTCCGTGCCCCCCCCCCGCGAGGATTGGGGTCCCCCTGCTGCGGACCCCCCCGGGCTGGGGGTTTAAGGACCCCCCCAAAAAAAATTTGGGGCGCCCCGTTGTGAGCTCGGAGGGTTCGGGGGTCTTGTCCCCTCCTCTGCTGGAGGCTGGGGGTCCCCTCTGTACCCAGCCCAGGGAGTGGGGTCCCTTTTTGGTGACCCCCCTTCCACCGTATTTTGTGGTCTCTCTGCTCCTCTCCCTCCCCCAGCTGGGGGATTCACCGTCCGTCCCCCCCCCCCCCCAGAATTTGGGGCTCCCCGGACTGGGGGATCCCTCCCCATTTCCCCTCTGAGGCCTGGAAGGGTCTCCCCATGCCGCCCCAGGTCAGGCTTGGGGGGTCTCCTTTCTCCCCCAAATTGGGGGCGTCTTCCCCCAAAACCCTGCGGCCCCCTTGGCCTTCCCCCCCCCGGGAGTCCCAGGCCCGCCCCCCCCCCAAGGGCTGGGGACCCCTCAGAGCCCCCCTGGGTGGGCAGGGACCCCCTCCCTCCCCTGGGGGGGGTTCTGGGAGGGGTTAAGGAGGAGGACTTGGGGTGACCCCGGGTTGGGGGCTTTGTTTGACCCCTGTCCTTCTTCTGTCCCCCCGTGTCCCTGCCCTGTCCCTCTGTCCCTGCCCCGTTCCTGCTGTTCCTGTTCCTTCGTGTCTCCCCGATTCCTTGTGTCCATCTCATTCCTTGTCCCCATTCCTTGTCCCCTGTCCCCACGTGTCCCCCACATCCTATGCCCCTGTCCCCACACCTCAATGTCCCCCATCCTCATCCCCCAACGCCCCCCACTGTCCCCGCAGCCCCCGCCCGGCCGCCGCCATGGCGCAGACACTGCAGATGGAGATCCCCAATTTCGGCAACAGCATCCTGGAGTGCCTGAACGAGCAGCGCCTGCAAGGGCTCTTCTGCGACGTCTCTGTGGTGGTCAAGGGCCACGCCTTCAAAGCCCACCGGGCCGTGCTGGCTGCCAGCAGCTCCTACTTCCGAGACCTTTTCCACAGCTCCAAGAGCGCCGTGGTGGAGCTGCCGGCGGCCGTGCAGCCCCAGTCCTTCCAGCAGATCCTCAGCTTCTGCTACACCGGCCGCCTCAGCATGAACGTGGGCGACCAGTTCCTGCTCATGTACACGGCCGGCTTCCTGCAGATCCAGGAGATCATGGAGAAGGGCACCGAGTTCTTCCTCAAGGTCAGCTCGCCCAGCTGCGACTCGCAGGGCCTGCACGGCGACGACACGCCGGGCTCGGAGCCGCAGAGCCCGGTGGCCCAAACGTCAGCGGTGCAGGGCTGGGCGGCCACGCTGCCCTTGGTGTCGCGGGTCAAGACGGAGCAGGGCGAGCCCGACGGCGTGCAGTGCACCTTCGTGGTCAAACGCCTCTGGGACGGCGCCGCCAAAGACGCCGGCGGCAACGGGAGCCGCAAAATGGCCAAATTCTCTGAGGCGGCGCCGCGCCCGCCGCAGCCGCCCGGCACTGGCGCCGGTACCAGCGCCGGCGGCACGGCCCCGGCTCCCGCGCCCGCCCCGGCGCCCGGCGCGGCCGCAGACCAGACCAGCCCCGGGGGCACATCCAGCGCCTACACCAGCGACAGCCCCGGCTCGTTCCACAACGAGGAGGACGAGGAGGAGGACGGAGGCGAGGAAGGCTCGGACGAGCAGTACCGGCAGATCTGTAACATGTACACCATGTACAGCATGATGAACGTGGGGCCCGCAGGTGAGGGCGGGCTCCGAGCGACCCCCGCTGCGTTTGGGGAGGGGGGTGCGGCTCTGGGGGAGGCCCTGCCCTGTTTGAGGCATGGTTAGAATGTGTGGCCGTGGCCTGGTGGGGCTCTCCGTGCTCCCCCTTTACTGTGTCAACCCTCTCAGAAGTTTCAAGGTGGCTCCAACACTCCAGGGAACCCCCCAAAAAGAGCTGCCCCTCCCCAGACAGCCCTTCCCACCTGCACCTGGGGGTCCATCTCCATGTCCCCGTGTCCCCCCGTGCCCCCCAGCTGCAGAGAAGGTGGAGGCCCTGCCCGAGCAGCCCCCCCCGGAGCCCCGTGCCCGCGCCCGTCTGCGCCAGGACCTGGCGTCGCTGCCGGCCGAGCTCGTCACCCAGATCGGCAACCGCTGCCACCCCAAGCTCTACGACGAGGGCGACCCCGCCGAGAAGCTGGAGCTCGTCACTGGTATTGCGGCGGACACGGGGTGGGGGAGGTCCCCGCGGGGTTTTGGGGGTCCCGCTGACCCCCGCCCCCCCTCCGTGTGCCCCCCTCCCCAGGCACCAATGTGTACATCACGCGGGCGCAGCTGATGAACTGCCACGTCAGCGCGGGCACGCGGCACAAGGTGCTGCTGCGCCGCCTGCTCGCCTCCTTCTTCGACCGGTGAGCTGCCCGGGAGGTGCCCCCCGCCCCAAACTGGGGTCTGGAAGGGTGGGGTTTTTTTGGGGGGGGAGGGGGGTTCAGCTCGGGTTTTGTGGCATTGCAGGAACACGCTGGCCAACAGCTGCGGGACCGGGATCCGCTCGTCCACCAACGACCCCAGCAGGAAGCCGCTGGACAGCCGGGTGCTGCACGCGGTCAAGTGTGAGTGGGGGGCGCTGGGGGGGACCCCCGGGGGCTGGGAGAGGGGGGGGTCTGACCTGGCAGGAGGGGCTCGGGGTGGGGGGAGAAGGGGAGAGGGGACAGCAGGGAATTGGGGGTAAAGGGGGAGGGGGACAGGGGGGACCCCAGGCAGGGGACAAAGTGGGACAGGAGGAACCCCAGAGAGGGGACAAGGTGGGACAGGAATGACCTCAGGGGGACCCCAGAGAGGGGTCAAGGTGGGATGGGAGTGACCCCAGGGAGGGGACAAGGTGGGACAAGAGTGACCTCAAAGCTAGGACAAGGGTGACCCCAGAGAAGGCGCGGGAGCGCCCCAGAGGAGCACAAAGGTGACACCACCGAGGCACTGCCCCACATTTCCCACCCAAACCCAAACTTGGGGTCCCGCCCTGCTGCTGCCCCCCTGACCCCATCCTCACGTGTCCCCCCCAACCCAGTTTACTGCCAGAACTTCGCTCCCAACTTCAAGGAGAGCGAGATGAACGCCATCGCGGCCGACATGTGCACCAACGCGCGGCGCGTGGTGCGCAAGAGCTGGATCCCCAAGCTGAAGCTGCTCATGGCCGAGGGCGACTCCTACACCTCCTTCATCAACGACACCGGCAAGCTGGAGCCCGACATCATGGGCCCCGAGCCCCCTTTTGAGGCGGGGGGCCCCGAGCCCGAGGGGGGGCCAGCAGGGGAGGGGCTGCAGTGACCCCCCCCCCGCCATCCTGAGCCCACCCTGGGGATGTCCCCCCCGAGCAGGGAGGGGACTCAACCCTAAACTGGGGGTGCAGAGCAATGCCCCCCCACCCCGCCGCCCCCAGTAGGAGTAGGGACCCCCCCCAGACAGGGCCACCCCCCAGTGAGGGCATAGGGACCCCCCCAGGATCCTCCAGTGAGGATGAAGGGATTCCCCCCCCCCACCTGGGGACTCCCCCCTCACACAAAGGGGGGCAGGGTCCCACCAGCAAGGGACCCGCGTGGTTTAGGGACCCCCCCAACCCAAGATGGGCACTCCCAGGGGCAGGGACCCCCCCAAAGTGACCCCTCAGGGGCAGGGACCCCACAGCGAGGCTCTGGTGGGTCCTGTCCCCCCCCCACGATTTGGGGTTTTTTTTGGGGGGGGGTGCGGCAGCCTATCGGCACAAGCGCAGCTGCCCCCCCCCCCAGCATTCAGGGGGGGCCTGGGGTCTTGTGCCCCCCACCCAGACCCCGCCACGTGCACCCCCTGTTCCCATCCAGGGCCGCTGTCCCTGCAGGCACCCGCATGTGTGTCCCCCCCGTGTGTCCCCCCTGTCCCGTGTCCCCCCCCCAGGGACCCCCATCGCTCTGGGCAGCCCCCCCCGCATGTGTCCCCACCTGCCCCCCCGGGGCTGGAGTGTTCCCAGGTGACCTCTGCCCTGCCCCCCCCCCCAGGTCACCTGTCCGTGTGTGTCCCCAGGTGTGTGTCACAAAGGGGGGGGGGGCGTCACCTGTCTGTGTCCCCCCCCCCCCCAAAGGAGCCAGGACTGCCAAACTGGGAGGGGTCCCCCTTATTTCCCCATCCCACCCCGCGCTGGGGTCTGTCCTCAGGGGGGGGACACTGTGTGTGACCTGGCGGGGGGGGGACAGGGCCACCCTGGGTGAGGGGACAGGGTGGTACAGGGGGGACCTCCCCCCCACCTCCCCAGGGCTTCACTCCGGCTTCGCTCCGAAAGGGAAACTGAGGCACAGTTCGGTGAGAACCCCCCGGGAGTGGGGGGGGGGGGGGGGGTGTCACCAGGATCCTCCGCCCTCCCGCTCAGCTTTGGTGGGGGGGGTCAGGGGTCCCCAGGTGTCCCGCCCCACCGCCCCCCCCCCCCCCCCAGGTCTCCTGACGTTTGGTCAAGTGCCTTACCCGCCCCTCCCCCGGGCTCCCTCCACGTCTCCGCTGCCCCCCCCCGGCCACCCCTCCCCCCCCAGCACGGGGTGGGGGCACAGGGACCCCCCCTTTCAACCCCAATTCCCCCCCGCCCCCCGCCTGGGTTCCCCCTTCTTTTCTCCCATCCCCGTGCCTCAGTTTCCCCTTTTTTCCTGACGAGTTCTGCCGGTGCCTGAGGGGGAGGGAGGGGAGGGGTCTCCCTGCTGCCCCCCCCCCAGCTTCCCCCCCCTCCCCAAAAACGGGCTCCACCTCTTTGTTTGCCCCTTTCTCCTCTCTTTGCTGTACAGAATTGGGGGGGGGGGGGGGGGGGCGCAGCGGCGGCTCGGCAGCATGGACCACCCCCCCCCAAACCGTGCTTGGCTTCCCCTGCTCCCTGACCCGGGGACCCCCCCCCCCCAGTGTCTGTCCTGTGTAATGAAGTGCCAAGACCACCCCCACCCCCCCCCCCTTTCCTCCCCGGACACCCCCCAGGGGCCCTTCTGGAGCGCCCCCAGACCCACCAGGACCCCGCTCCCCCCAAAAAACCCCGGGATCCCCCCCCCCCCCGAGCCCCCCGACGTTGGAGGTTGCACATGAACTGCTGTTGGGCGCGAGGGAGCGTGTGAATAGTGAAAATAAACACAGAGTTTGTAACAGCCGCGGCCGCCGAGCCCAGAACACGGCCCCGGGGGCTGGGAAAATGGGGGGGGGGGGTCGCGCAGGGCTGGCCCCGCCCCTTCCCGCCCTAATTTGGGCATGCGGAAGCGCGTGTTCCCGCCCCCTCGCGTGCGTGGCTCCGCCCCCTTCCCGTGGCGTCAGCGCTGCCTTATATGGGCATGGAAGCGGCGGGGGCGGGGCGGGGGATCCCCGGGTAAGCTGGGGGGGGGCACAGGGATCCCCCAGACACAAATGGGGGAGCACAGGGACCCCCCCCAACACCTGGGGGACACAGGACCCCCCCCCCCCCCCCCAGCCCATGGTGGGGAGCGCACGGACCCCCCCAAAACCACGGGGGGGATCCCACCTGGGCCGGGGGCGCAGAGGGGACCCCCCCCCAATTTACACAGGGGCCCCAAATCCAATGGGGGGGGGTACAGACACCCCCCCCCCCACGGGAATTCCAGCGCCCCCCTTGGGACACGGAGCCCCCCCGGACCCGTTTCCGTCCCCGGCGCCGCCGAGACGCGCCGGAGCCGCCGCGGGGCCGGATGCGGTGGCGGAGCGCGGGGGGGCCCGGGGCGGTCCCGGAGCCGCCGCGGGGCCGGATGCGGTGGCGGGGGGGGGGGCCCGCGGGGGGGTCAGGGTGGTACAAGAAGCACGGCGGGGCCGTCCCGGAGCACTTGGAGCGGAGCCGCCATGGAGGAGGCGCAGCGGCTGCTGACGGTGTCGGTGTGGAAGCTGTACCGGTGCCGGCTGCGGCGGGGCGGCCTCCGCCTGCACCGGAGCCTGCAGCTCTCGCTGCTCGTCCGCGCCGCCCGCCACCGCTACCTGAGCGCCCGAGCCGCCGCCGAGACCCTCCCGGGGCCGGAGCTTGCCGGGGCCGCGGCGACCGGAGCGACCCCCGAAGCGGGGAGCGACCCGAGCGGGGACCCCCGGTGGCCGAACACACCGAGCGCGGACAGACCGAGCCCTCGGACCCACCCCCGGACCGAGCAGGAATGGGGAAACCCCCTCAGGGACTGCAGCGGCGACCACCCGAACCTACCGAGCGGAGCCCCCCGCAGTGAATGGCACCGGGGATGCCCCCGCGGCCGACCGACCGAGGACCCCCCCGAGCCCCGCACCCGGCGACAGCCCGGCCCCACCGACCGCGGAGCCGCGTGCCGCCCCGGACCCCGCTAACCGGGACCCCCCGAGCGCTGCCCCCGGCCCTCCCCGGCCCACCGCAGCCCCTCGGGCCGGGCAGAAGCGGCGCAGCAGCGGCTCGGAGGGGCCGGGCCGGGGGCCGGTACCGAGCAAACGGGCGCGGCTGGAGGCGGAGGCGCCGCCGCTGCCCCCGGGGCCGCCCGGGCGCTGCTCGGGGCCGCCCGCAGCCGCCTTCGGCTTCCTGGTCCGCGCCGTCGGGGCGTGCTGAGCCCTCCGGGACCCCCGGACGCAGGGACATTAACGAGGATCCCCCCCAGACACACGGAACTTAACGGGGATCCCCTCGGACACGCACAACTGGTTTTGGAACCCCCCGGGACACACGGAACTTAACGGGGATCCCCCCCCGGACACGCGGATCCGGAACTGGAACGGGGCGCCCCCAAACTGGTGCGGACCCCCCACGGTGGAACGGAACGGGACACGAATGGACTCTCGGGGCTCCCGGTGGGCACTCCCCCCCTCCCGGGGACCATCGTGCTTGGCAGGGGGGGCTCCAGGCTGGCCCTGCCCCCCCCCCCCCTTAATTGTGCTTAATTATTATTTTGTTAATCAAATAAAAGTGGGTTTTGTGCAGCCGCGGCCTCGGGGGGAGTTTGAGGGGGGAGGTCGCTGTGTCCCCTCCTCGATTTGCGTGGGGGGGAACAGCGGGAATTTGGGGTTTGGGGGCGTTCGGGGAATCCTCCGCTGGGTCGGGGCGGCTCCGTCCGAACCGGGGGGGGCGGGATTCAGACCGCTGGGCGCCCCCCCCCCACGCCTCTTCCTGCTTCGGTTTCCCGCCCGAGCGGGACACGGGGGCGGGAAGGGGGGGGGTGGAAATATCCGGCACCTGCCGCGGGGGCGGGGGGACCACCCGGGAAACCCCGCCGGTTCCGGGAAGCTCCAGGCGCTCCCCGCGCGGGGGAGGCGGCGCGGGGTTACCGGGGCGTCACGGGGGGGCTCCGGGCCCGCCTGGGTGCGTGTGTGCCCCCCCCCCCCAACTCTGTCCCTCCCCCCCCCCCCTCCCCCCGATCCCGGGAAGGAGCGAGACGGGCTCGATCCAAAATTCCTTTTTTTTTTAATGGTTCTGGTTTGGGACTTTTCGGGTTCGGGGTCCGTTCCGTTTTGTTGTCTTGTTGTTTTGTTTTGTTTGTTTTTTTTTTTTCTTTTCTTTTTTTTTGCCTTTTTTTGTCTTTGATCTTTTATTTCTGGTTTCGGTAACTCGGTTCATGCAATGGCGGCGGCCCCGGTTCCGCCGCCTCCGTGCCTTGGGCGGGGAGGGGGGGCCGGTGCCCGTTCCCGGTGCCCGTTCCCGGTGCCCGTTCCCGCCGTTCCCGGTGGCGGTACCCGGTACCCGGTGCCCGTCCCGGAGCCTCCCGGGCTCCGCTCCCCTCCCGGCGGCTCCTCCCGGCCGGGGGCTCCCCCCGGGCGTGGGGAGGTTCGGGGGCTCCCGGGGAGTCTCGGGGGATCCCGGGGCCGCCCCCCCCCGCGGCGGCGGCGGCTCCTCCAGATGATAAAACTCATCCAAAACCCCGGGAGCGGGCGGGGGGGGGTGCGGTGTGGGTGGCGACTTCCACCCCCCTGGCCGCGACACGTGGCGGAGCGTGTGCGCCCTGTCGCGATATGCCGGCTACGTGTGCGCCCTGTCGCGACACGTCGTGGGAGGCGCCGCTAGCAGCAGTCATCGTCCGTCTCGCTGTAGGGGTCGCGGAGGCCGGGCCGGCCCTTCCCGGCGCCGTGGCCCGGGTAGTACCCGTTCGGCAGCCGCCGGGCGGGCCGGGGGGGCGACGGGCCGCCCCCACCGGGGGTGCCGGTGCCGCGGGAGGCGCGGGGGGCGCGTCCGTCGAGGGGCATCGGCGGCGGCGGCGGCTCCGCGTCGCGGTGGGGCCCGCGGAGGGGCTCGGGCCAGCGGGCGGCGGGGCGGGCGGCGGGGCGGGGGTCGGTGGGCGGCGGCGGGCGGCGGGGGCCGCGGGCGGGGGGCGGCGCGGCGGGCGGGGGGCGGCGGGCGGCGGGCGAGTACGAGACGTGGGGCCGCGGCGTGGCGGGGGTCGGCGGGAGCTGGCGGCGGGTGCGGCGAGGGGTGCTGGTCCCGGACGTGGAGAGCACCGGGCTGCCGCTGACCGAGCTGCTGCCCTGCAGCGACAGCGACACGGGGTGGCGGCGGGGGGGGGGGGACACGGTGGGGTGGGGGGCGAGGGGACACCCCAACAGCGGGAAGGGCACATGGGGACACACGGACATGGGGGGCGGGGGGAGGAAAGGAAATGGGGACCCGGGGGTGTCTCAGCCACGCGGTGCGGGGGGGGGAAACAGCCACGAGCCGTGCAGGCACGGGGGGGGGGGGGACAAAGGAGAGAGCAGAAGGGACAGAAGACGCGGGGGGTCGCGGGCGGGGGGGGGAGGCGTGAGGCGGAAAGCGGGGGCGCCGGGTCCCCCCAAAAGCACTCGCAAGGCAAAGCTCGGGATGGGGGTGGGGGGGGATGGGGGAAGCGGGGGGGGGGGGGGCTGGAGAAGTTTGGAAGAGTCAGCCCGGAGGGGAAGCGTTGTACCCCAAATCTGGGGGTCCTAGGGGAGTCCTAGTTATCCCCCAGTTGTTCCATGCGGGGGACAGTCCGCGTTTGGGGCGGGTCCGTGAGCCCCCGATGCCCGGCTGGGGGGGGGGTCTGGGGACCGTCACCCCCAATTCGGACATCTGGGGGGGTCCGTGCTCTCTGAATGGGGGTGCTGAGGACCCCAGACCCATCTCAGGGTGTGGGGGAGCTGCGTAGCGCCACTGGGGGCGTCAGGGTGAGGGGGGGGCCTGTGCACCCCCAAACCTCAGCACAGGCTCTGTGCCCCCCCCTCCAGACTATGGAGGAGCCCCCAAACCCAGCTGGGGAGGGGGGTTGAGACCCCTGATTCAGGGGTGCACCCCAAAAGAGGGGTGCGGGGGGGGGGGTCCCTGCAGCCTAGTGCAAGCCTGAGGGGGTCCCTGCACTCCAATTTTGGTCTGGGGTCCTTCTGGGGGAGGGGAGATAAATGGGGAGATGTGGGGGGGTGACCCCAAAACATCCCAGGCTGGCAACACGGCTCCTCCTGGAGTCGCAGCCGTTTGTTTTTGGTTTTTTTTTGGGTGGGGGGGCAGCTTCATTCCAAACTTTCCAGGGTGGCCGGAGCCTGGGGGGGCCGGAGCAGATTTTGGGGGGCCCCGAGCCGCTTACCTGGGCCACCCCTCGCCGTGACAGCGCAGCCAAAGCACAGCGATGGGGAAACAGAGAGGTGAATCAAGGCAGGGCCCCCCCAAGCAGCCGGGGGGGGGGCCGGGGGGGCCAAGCGAGGAGGGGGCTCTGTGCGGGGGGGGGGGGGGGCGCGGGAGGGGCCGAGAGCAGGTAGGGGAGGGGCCGCATCCGGAGGGGTCGAAGCGTCGCCGCTGCCCCCCCACCCCTCCCATCACCATCCCCAGATCCTTTTGGGAGGGGGTCCTCTCCCCCCCATCACCCTCCCATTGGGTGCTGCCCCTCCTGGGGGGGGCTGGACTCCCAAAGTCGGGGCTGGACCCCCAAGTTGGGGGGGGCTGGAACCCCCAAAGTGGGCACTGGACCCTCAAGGTGGGCACTGGGCCCCCAAGGCTGGGTGGGGCTGGACCCCCCCGTGTTGGAGTGCTGCGGGGGCTCTGCTGGTGTAACTGGGACGCCACCAGTACCAAACTGAGGCAGGCAGAACGGGCGGGGCGGGGGGCGCTGGGACCCCCCCCCTCACCCAGACAGACCCTCGGAGTGTGAGGGGGGGGGGTCCCACAGCCCCTCCCCCCCAACCTGAGCAGCACCCATAGGGGATGGGGGAGGGGGGTCTTTGGTTGAAGACACCGGGGGTGCAGCCCTTGTCCCCCCCATGGCGGGGGGGGGGGGGGTCCTAGAGGCGGAGGGGGGGGGGAGCGGAGGGGGGCACCCACCTGGCGGGGGGCCGCGTGTTCCCGGCCCTCGCTGGGCGAGCGGGACCAGCGGCGGTCCCGGGAGCGGGGCCGCCCGTAGTCGTGGCGCTCGGGGGGAGGCACGCAGCGCTCGCGGTCCCCCCCGGCGCCCCCCCCGTGGTGGTGGTGGTGGTGGTGGTGGTGGTGGTGCCGGTGCCGCCGGTCCTTGGGCCGCCCCCGCTCGGGGTCCCGCTCCTTGGGGGGGGCGTCCCCCGACTGCGTGGTGACACTCAGGTCCGTGCCCAGCCCTGGGGGGGGGGAACACACGGGGGGGGGGGGTGGTCAGGAGGGACCCCCAGGGTGTGGAGTTGGAGGATTTTGGGAATCCCTGGGGATTTGAGGAGTTCTAGTGGGATTTGGAGATTTTTTTTTTTTTTTGGGGGGTGGTGGGTGGGGGTTGCATTGGGTTTTGGGGTTCTGCTGGGGTGTGGGGTTACTGATGGGGTTTTTGGGGGGCCCTGTGGGGGGTCCTTGAGGCGGCTTTTGGGGGGTTTTGCTGTCCTTGGGGGATTTGAGGAGTCCTTGGGTGATTTGAGGAGTTATGGTGGGATTTGCGGTTTTTTTTGATGGCGTTTTTTTGGGGACCCCACGGATTTGGGGGCGCCCAGTGGACTTTGGGGGACAACAGATGGTGACCCAGGCGACACCAGCGGCCGGAGAAGACCCGGTGCCCTCGGGCCAGGAGCCAAAGTCACCACGCCACAAGTCACGGGTGGCTTTGGGGACACCTTGGGGACACCCAGGACGGGGTGGGGACACGCGGGGACACGTCCCCACCCAGGGGACGCGCGGGGGTCGCACCTGTGTCGCCGTCGGTGTAGCGGCTGAGGGAGCGCTCGGAGGCGCGGTGGCCGCGGTGGCCACGGCGGGGGTGGTGGCGCTGGCCGTCCTCGGCGGGGGGGGACCCGCTCCAGAGAGAAATCGTCCAGGCGAACGCCGCGGGCGCGGGAGTGGCCCAGCAGCGACGCCGAGCGCTTCATGGGGCTCGAGTCCGCGATGGTCTGCGGGACACGGGCCGGGGGCGTCACCGGGGGGGGGGCCGGGGGCTCTGGGAGGGACATCGGAGCCGGGGGGCTCGGGGGGGATCACCGGGAAGGGGGGGGGGCCGCAGGGGGAGGGTATCCCGGGGGGGTTACCTGAGGGGGGTGGGGTCACCTGTGTGCCCCGAGCCCTTCGGAGCTTTGCTGGCCCAGGTCCCTCCCGTCCGTCTGTCCGTCCGTCCGTCCATCCATCCTCCCCTTCCTTCCCCATCCCTCCGCCGGACACGGCAGCTGACCGCTGTCCCCTCCAGGGTTGTCCCATCCCAGCTGTCCCCTCCCGAGCTGTCCCCAAGGCCTCCGGATCCGTCTCCACGCGCCCCCCCCCCAACCCCCCCACCCGTGAGTGCGCCGGGCTGGGAGGGATGCGGTGTTCCCCGTTGTCACCGTGTCGCCATTGCCATGGTGTCCCCACTGTCACCGTGTCCCCACGGCCCTGCTGCTCTAAGCATTGAGCTGCTGCTGAGTGGGATCGGGGGGAGCAGGGGGGACAGGGACGGGGACAGGGACACAGGGACAGGGACAGAGGGACAGGGACGGGGACAGGGGGACAGGGACGGGGACAGGGGGACAGGGACAGGGACACAGGGACAGGGACGGGGACAGGGGGACAGGGACGGGGACAGGGGGACAGGGACGCTGCTCCTCGCTGACGAGGGTCCAGGTGTCCACAGGTGGTGCAGAAGGTGACACAGAGGGGACAAGGTGTGTGTGGGGGGACACAGGGACAGTCGGGGGGGCCGTGAGGGGTTCAGGGGGCCAGTGGGGTGGGGGGCTTTGAGGGGGGGGTCTCTGGGGGTGTCTGGAAGGGGAGTGGGGGGTCCAGGGAGTTCTCTGGGGTGGGAGGGGCTCTGGGTGTGGCTGTGGGGGTTCGAGGGAAGCTGTGGGGTGCCGGGGGGGTTCGAGGGGTGGGAGGCTTTGGCGGGGGGGGGTGGGCTCGGGGGCTCCGCGGTACCTACACTGAGGTTATTGCCTCGGGGTCGGACCTTCCTCCGCTGCCAGAGCCGGCCCAAGAGGTGCCCGCGGAGCCGGAGGAGAGACAGAGACCGCTGTGAACCCGGACCGGGGTCCGGGGGGGCGCGGGGGGGGGGGGGAGCAGCCAAGCAGCGGCGGAGGGGGAGCAGCAGCAATGAGCAGAGCAGCCAGAGTGTCCCTGTCCCCATCGAGGCGCGGGGACACTCCCAAAGCTGGCGGCAGCGAGGCTGGGCAGCCCCTGGAGCCCCGGTTTTGACTCTGTGCTGGAGCCCAGTGTGTCCCCACGCGGGGACCAGTGGCCAGCAGGCCACCCCACGTGTGTCCCCCACGCCCGAAGCCCCCTGCTGCCATGCTCATGCCCCCCTCGAGACCCCCAGCCCAGCGCTGCAGCCATTGCGGGGGACACGGGGACACTGCCAGGTGTCCCCAAGGCCACCCCCCTCCCCACATTAAAGCTGCAGGGGGGGGGGGGGGGGCGATGCCAGCCTGGGGACGGTCCCCGGTGTCCTCGGCGTGACAGCACGGGTGGCACCCGGGCCTGTCCCCTCACCTGGGTGTCGGCGGGCAGCCGGGGCATGGAGGCGGCGCGGCCGTGCCCCTCCATGGGCAAGTAGTCACTGTCCGAGTGGCCATCCTTGGGCATCTCCCGCATCTCCACCAGCTGCGGCACCGGGGAAACTGAGGCACGGCCGGGGACGGCGGCACCGGGAGAGACCCCGCCCCGGGCACGTGGTGGGGCGGGCAGGGGACATGGGGGAGGTGTGGCCCGGGGTGGCACCGCCGCTCACCTGGGAGTTGGGGCGGCTGTTGGGGACATCGTCGGGGTGTCCCCGCTCGGGGCTCCAGGTGCCGGTCCTCTGGAACATCTCCTGGGCGCGCTGCGTGACCCAGGACTGGCTTTCCTTCATGTCCCCGTCCCGCGTGGCCCTGGGGGACAGCGGCGCTCAGAGCCCTCGTGTCACACCGGGGACACACCGGGGACACTGGGGGGCACTTACGGCTCGGCCGCGGGCGCTGCGTCCGGTCCCGGGGGTCCCCTCCTGGGTGGGGGACGGTGGCTCCATGCGCTGGAACATCAGCGGCGTCCGGTTCTGCGGGGATACGGGAGGCTGGACACGGGGACACCAGGACATGGGGACACTGAGACATCGGGACACCGGGACAGGGGGACACTGGGATACCAGGACACAGGGACATGGGGACACCAGAATGTGGGGACACCGAGACACTGGGACACAGGGACATGAGGACACCAGGACACAGGGACAAGGGGACACTGGAACGTGGAGATACCAGGACAGCAAGACATGGGGACACCAGGGCACGGGGACACCAGGACACAGGGACACCAGGAGGGGACGCCGGAGGTGGCAGAGGAGAGGACAGGGCCGAGCTGGGAGCTGCGGGGCGGTGGCAGGGACACTGCAGGGTGACAGGGAGGGGACGGCGGGGGACAGTGGCGCTGTCCCACCTGCTCCTCGCGCATGGCCTGCAGCTTCTTGGCCTTGCTCTGCCGGTAATACTCCATGATCATCATGGCCGCGTAGATCTTCCCCACCGTCAGGTCGGTGGCTGCGGGGACACGGGTCAGCGGGGACAGCGCGGGGACAGCGCGGGGACAGCGCGGGGACAGCGCGGGGACGGGGTGGCCCTTACACTTGTGTGGGGTGACAAGCAGGTCCAGGTTTTTGGGGGATAGGTTGGGCCAGATGGCGATCATCTCCTTGCGCAGCTCCGCGTCCATCTGCTGCTTGTCGGCCCCGCCTGCAGGGACACGCGGGTGACACGGGCGGCTCTGCATGTCCTCGGGGATACCCCGGTCTCGCCAGCCCCGTGGGGACATGTGTTCCCCCGTGTCCCCCATGCACACACCCTCTGTGTGCCCCCATGTCCCCCGATGTCCCTGTGTCCCCCATGCCCATGCCCCCCATATCCCCCGATGTCCGTGTGTCCCCCGTGCCCCAATGTCCCCCAATGTCCCTCGTGTCCCTTGTGTCCTCCTGCCTCCCATATACCCCCATGTCCCCTGATGTCCCCATGTCCCCCATGTTCCCAATGTCCCCTGTGTCCCTGATGTCCCCATATCCCCCCATGTCCCCCATGCCCCCCCATGTCCCCTGATGTACTCAATGTCCCCATATCCCCCCATGTCCCCCTGTGTCCCCTGATATCCCCCATTGTCCCCGATGCCCCGTGTCCCCTGTGTCCCCTGATGTCTCCCATTGTCCCCGATGTCCCTGTGTCCCCCATGTGTCCCATGTCCCAATGTCCCCTGTTGTCCCCGATGTCCCCGTGTCCCCCATATGTCCCAATGTCCCCCGTGTCCCCGTGTCCCCCTGCCTTTGGCGATCTTGATGTCCAGCGCCGTGCGGATCAGGGCCATCAGGGTGGAGTTGAAGTGCACCGTGTTGTCATCAGCCACCGGCAGGTCCATGCGGAGCAGCCGCTGCGGGGGGGGAGCCCCAAATTTGGGGTGCGGGGGGAGGTCAGCCGGCACCCCCAACCTCCCCATCCCGGGGGCGGGGCTGGTGAGAAGCGGGGGCAGCCCCGCATAGCGGGCGGGGAAACTGAGGCACGCCCCCCCCCTCCCCCCCACCAAAACCCTCCCCTTGGCCTCCCGCCTTCTCCCCACGGAATTCCCAAATTGGGGGGGGGGGTGGGGCACGGCCAAGCGAGACCCCCAAAATCATTTTTTGCGGGGGGGGGGGGCGGCGGCGCATGCGGCTCATGCAGCAGGAGGAGGAGGGGGCTCATTCCCAGTCCCATTCCGGGGATATTTTTGGGGTTTGGGGGTGCAATCCGGCATTCTCAGGGTGGGGGGGGGGGATGTCACACGTGCGTGGAGGGGGGGGGGATGATTTTGCCAGGCCTCAGCCCCGCGCCCCCCTCTCCCTCAGCCCCTCCCAAAAAAAAAGCGCCCCCCCCCCCGACCCCCCCCAATGCATCCCCTCGGAGTAGGGGGGGGGGGGGTTTGTGCAGAGCGAGCGATGCCAGCGGGGAAACTGAGGCACGGACCCCTCCCCACCCCATGCCCGCCCCCTCACCGACCCCCCCACCACGATGCAGGACCCCCCCCCCTCCCCCACCCCACGATGCAGCTCCGGAGCCCCCGCGGTTCGGGGGGGGGGGGAGGGGCGGGGGCCGTGCAGCAGCCGGGGGGGCTCACTGAGGGGGGAGGGGGTGGGGCTGGGAGGGAGGGGAGGTCCCTAAAAATGGGATGCCCGATATAGGGGGGCAGGGACCCCAAACTGGGGCTCTGGGGGGGCTGGCGGAGCCCTATGGGGGACCCCAAAAAGAGGGACCCCAAATCGGGGCTCGGGGGGGGGGGGGGGGCTGGCTGAGCCCTCTGTGGGGACCCCAAATCGGGGCTGGGGGGGCTGGCTGAGCCCTTTGGAGGGACCCCAAAAGAGGGACCCCAAATCGGGGCTCGGGAGGGGGGGGGGCTGGCTGAGCTCTTTGGGGGACCCCAAAAAGAGGGACCCCAAATCGGGGCTGGGGGGGGGGGGTCTGGCTGAGCCCTTTGGGGGACCCCAAAAAGAGGGACCCCAAATCGGGCTCGGGAGGGGGGGGGGCTGGCTGAGCCCTCTGTGGGGACCCCAAATCGGGGCTGGGAGGGTGCTGAGCCCTTTGGAGGGACCCCAAAAAGAGGGACTCCAAATAGGGGCTCTGGGGGGGCTGGCTGAGCTCTTTGGGGGGACCCCAAAAGGAGGGACCCCAAATCGGGGCTGGGGGGGCTGGCTGAGCCCTTTGGGGGGACCCCAAATTGGGCTCTGGGGGGGGGGGTGTCTCCCCTTCCAGGAGACCCCCAAAGCAAATCTCCGGGAGATGTTTGAGGGGTCCAGCTGAGCCCCAGCGGGACCCTAAACCCCCTTTGGGGTGGTTTGGGTTGGGGGGGTCCCCCCAGTGTGGTGGGGAGGGGGGTTGTGTTTGCTTGGCGGGGGGGGGGGGGGGGGGGCGCATCTTACCCAGCCCATCCGGGGGGGGCTCAGCAGGGGCGGCGGCCGCAGGAGGGAAAAAACAAAAAAAACCACCAAAAAAAACCCCAAAAAAACCCCAAACTCCCCAAAATGCGGCCGGGGGGGGGGGCCGGGGCCGCGGGGGGGGCGCCCCCGGGGGGGTTATTCTACCTTATAGGCCACGCGGGGGGGGCAGCTGGCGCCCAGCCCCAGCGGCGGCGACATGTGCCGCAGCATTTCGTACATGTCGGCGAGGGTCAGGCGGCCCCTGGGGGGCGAGAGAGGGGGGGGGACACACCGGGGGGGGGTTACAGCGGGCTGGGGGCGGGGGGCACAGCGAGAGAGGAGAAATTCTGAGAGTGAGGAGGAGAATAGATGAATGAAGGAACCGAGCAAGGAGTGAAGTGAAGTAAAATAGAATGAAATAAAATAAAATAAAATAAAATAAAATAAAATAAAATAAAAAAAATAAAATAAAATAAAGTAAAATAAAATAAAATATAAAATAAAATAATATAAAATAAAATAAAATAATATAAAATAAAATAAAATAAAACAAAATAAAATATAAAATAAAATAAAATAAAATAAAATAAAATATAAAATAAAATAATATAAAATAAAATAATATAAAATAAATAAAATAAAACAAAATAAAATAAAATATAAAATAAAATAAAATAAAACAAAATAAAATAAAATAAAATAAAATAAAATAAAATAAATGAAATGAAATGAAATAAAATAAAATAAAATAAAATAAAATATAAAATTAAATTAAATTAAATTAAATTAAATTAAATTAAATAGGTTTTAAGTGGAAATTTTTAAAAATTAAATTGAATTTTAAAAAAAATGAATGTAATTTTTTTAAAAAATTAAATTTAAAATTTTTTTTAAATTTAAAAATTAAATTAAAGTTAAAATAAAATTTAAAAATTTAAAGTGAAGGAAAATTAAAATAATTTTTAAAAAATAGAATTAAATTTTAAAAAATATTTGAAAATTAATTTTAAAATTAAAATTAATTTTTAAAAAAATTAAGTTAAAATTAAAATAAAATTTTAAAATTAGAAAAACATAGAAAGAAATTAAATTGTAATTTAAAAAAGTAATTTAGTTGTAAATAAAAAACAAAAGAAAATTAAATTGTTCATTTAATAAATAATAAAATGAATTGTCAATTTAAAAAAAAAGGAGATTATAAATTAAAGAAAAAAGTCTGAAATAATTATAATAAATTAAATAGCATAAACGATAAAAAAGGGAAATAATTTTTAAAAATTAAATAGTGGAAATGATTTAAAAAAGGGAAATAATATAATAAATAATTATAAAAAGTAATAGGAGTTTAAATGATTAGTAAAATAGAAACATTCAATTGAGTCATGAAAGTAATAAAATAGGAAAATCAATTCATAAAGTAAAATTAATTTAATAAAAATAATTAAATAAAAATAATGAATTATGGATTTTTATAACAGAAACTGAGGAAAAAAATAAAAATTAATAAAACCAACAAAAATGTGAAATTAGGAGAATTACGAGAAAAAAGAGAATATTTAAATAATTAAAAATAATTAAGCAGCGAAAAGGATAAAAGCGAGAAGAAAGAAATGAAGAAAATTCATAAAGAGAATAAGGAGCATGAGAAGAATGAGGAGAATAAAAAAATTACAAAAATAATTTAAGAATAAATCTATAGAACTAAGAGATATTTAATTAACAAAGGGATTTAAAGAAGGAAAATAATGAAATGACGGAAATAATTAAATGACAACAATAATTAAATAATGGAAATAAGAATGAAAATACTTTTATTATGTAAATAATTAAATAATGAAAATAACTTAAAGATGTAAATAATGAAATAATGTAAATAATTTTATAATAAAATTAATTATTAAAATAATTAAATAATTAAATAATTAAAATATATAAATAATGAGAATAATTTTACAATGAGAACAATTAAATAAATATAAATAATTAAATAATAAAAAACAAATAGACAGCGATAATAATTAAATTAGGGTCAATTATTAATGGGCAAATAAAAGTAAGTAATAATAAGTAAAAAACAATTTGAAATAATAAAATAATAACAAAATAATGATAACAATAAAATAATAATACATAAATAATAACTCGATGAATAGTAATAGGTAATAAAATTTAAATAATAATGTAGAAAATAATAACAATAACAAAAATAATAAAACAATTATAAATAATTATGAATGAATAATAATAAATAATGAACTGATAACATAATAATAAATGGAAATAAAATGACAATAAATAATATCTTAATGAATAATAGTAAACAATAAAATAATGAAAATAAAATAACAGTAAATAATAATTAATAATAAATAACAAAATAATGAAAATTATATTGCAATAAATAATAAGGTAATGAATGGTAATAAAAAAATAATGATAATAACAACAAATAATAACGTACTGTATAATAATAAATAATAAAACTAATGGAAATCAAATAACAATAAATTATAACTTAATGAATAATAAATAACAAAATGATGAAAACGAAATAACAATAAATAGCGTAATGAACAATAACAACCAATAAAATATCCATAAATTAAATGATAATAATATAATGAATTATTACTACTCAAACAGAACCGCTCAAACCAACCAAGAGCCAAAGGAACCCAAAGCGAGGCCAAGGCAGAATTTCCCCTCCTGGCCCCACCCGCACTGCTCGGGGGGGGGGGGTTTGGGCGGGCGTTTTTTGGGGGGTGCCCCATGCCGGGGGGGCCGCGGGAAGCCGGGGGGGGGGGGTCTCCATGCCGGGGGAGGGGCTGTGTGTCCATATACATGATATATATATTTATTCCCATATATATGATGTATATCCGGCGCCGGGGAAAGCGCATTCGGGGGGGGGGTGGGGGGGGTGGGGGGAGGGCGGGGCGGCGTGGCTGGGGGAGGGGTGGTGGGGGCGGCTGGGGGGGGGGGGGCGAACCTTGCAGGCCACCCTATGGGGGCATTTCTTGCCCAGCCCCAGGGGGGGGGAGATCACGGCGCAACAAACTGTACATGTCCCGGTAGTGGATGCGCCCGCTGCAAGAGACACACGTTAGTGGGGGGGCGGGACCCCCCCAAAAAACTGGGACACCCCCCTCAAACCCCCCCCCCCCCCGGGAACCCCCCGGCGCTGCTCCGGGCCGGGGGGGGGGGGGCTGCGCCCGGTGTGGGGAAACTGAGTTAGTGGGGGGGGGCGGGACCCCGCCCAAAAAAAAACGGGACAACCCCCCCAAAAAACTGGGCCAATCCCCTCAAAGTGGGACAACCCCCCCGGAACCCCCCGAGACCCCCCCGGGCTGGGGTGGGGGGCCGGAAAGGTGCGTTAGGGGGGGATGGGACCCCCCCCCCCAGGGAGGTTTGGGAAGGAGAGACCCCCCCCCCCCCCCGGGGTGGGGAGGGAGCGATTGGGACCCCCCCCCCCCGGGGACAATTCGGGCTCCAGGGACCACAGGGGACCCCTGGGGGTGGGGACACACCAGGGGACCCCGCCTCATAGGACTTGGGGGGGGTCTCGGGGTCACCTTTTCTGCCCCCTCCCCACGGACCCCGCTGCACCCCCGGGAAATGGGGGGGGGGGGTGGTGGGGATGTGACCCCTCCGTTGGGAGGGGACTGCGGGGTCTGGGAGTGTCCCTGTCCCCCCCGGGGGTGTCACTGTCCCCCCCCAGGGGTGTCCCTGTCCCCCCCCCGGGGGTGTCCCTGTCCCCCCCCAGGGGTGTCACTGTCCCATCTGGAGTGCCCCTGTCCCCCCTGCACGGTTTGGGGGGTGCCCCTGTCCCCCCCCCAAGGGTGTCGTTGTCCCCTCTGGGGGTGTTCCTGTCCCCCTCCGCGGGGTCCGGGGGTGTCCCTGTCCCCCCCCCCGGGGGTCCTTACCAGGCGGCGGGGTCGTACTCAGCCCAGACCCGCACGTACTCGTCCAGGTGGTGTGGGCCCAGGATGGACGAGTCGCGCGTCAGGTACTCGAAGTTGTCCATGATGACAGCCACAAAGAGGTTCAGCATCTTCGGGGGGGGGGGGGGTGGGGTGGTCAGGGGTCTGTCCCCCACCCCTGCCAGAGCCCCCCCGAGGGCACACGGAGCCCCCCCGGGCTCAGCAGAGGAAGAGGAAGGAGATGAAGATGAAGGGAGGTTTAAGGGTGTGGGGAGGGGGGCTCTGGGGGGGGCACGGGGAGGGTTTGGGGGCATTTTGGGGGGGGGTTGGGGGGCACTTTGGGGTGGTTTGGGGCAGTTTGGGGGGGTGTGGAGGGGTTGGGGGGATTTGGGGATGGTTGGGGCGCTTTGGGGCCCCCCCCGGGGGTCTCACCAGGAAGGAGCAGAGGAAGATGAAGGACACGAAGTAGAAGTAGGCGAACTCGTTGCCGCACTCGTCCTCCTTGATGCCCGAGTTCTCGTCGCACGGCTTGCCGCTGAGGCACGACAGCATGATCTCGTGCCACGCCTCGCCAGTGGCACTCCTGGGGACAAGGGCACATGGCGGGGGAGCTGTCACAGCGGGGGTGGCACCAGTGTGGCACTGGGATGGTACTGGCATTCCACCAGGTGACACCGGGGTGGCACCCAGGTGACAGCGGGGCTCACCTGAAGAGCAGCATCAGCGCCTGGAAGAAGGTGCGGAAGTTGTTGTGCTGGGTGATGGCCGACTCATCATCCTCCTCCTCGATCCCGATGTTCCCAAACACCTGGGGGGGGGGCACAGGGCAGCTCGGGGGGGGGCTGAGGTGCCACCCACACCCGGGGGTGCCACCTGCACCCGGGGGGGGTCTCACCTGCATCCCGATGATGGCGTAGATGAAGAAGAGCATGGCGATGAGGAGGCACACGTAGGGCAGGGCCTGGGGGCACAGCGGGGTCGGTCACGGGAGGGTGGCCCTCTGGGGGGGTGTGGGGGGGACAGTTTTGGGGGGTTTTGGGGGTCACCTTGAAGGACTGGACGAAGGTCCAGAGCAGGATGCGGATGGTGTAGCCCTGGCGCAGGAGCTTGATGAGCCGCGCGGCGCGGAAGAGCCGCAGGAAGCTCAGGTTGATGAAGTTGTTCTGGGGGGGCGGGGGGGACATGGGAAAAAGGGGGTGAGGGGGGGGAAAGGGGACCCCGGAACGGGGTCAGGGGAGGGGAAGGGGGGTGGCGGTGCCCACCTACCCCGAACTCTGTCACCAGGATGTCCGTGATGCTGCCCAGGACCGTCACGAAGTCGAAGATGTTCCAGGCGTCACGGAAGTAATTCTGGGAGGGGGGTGGGGGGAGGGATGTGGGGTCCCGGATCTCGGGGTACCCCTGCACTGACCCCATAAATCTCAGGGTGACCCTGTGGTGAATCCCTGTACCCAAGATACCCGGAGACAGATCCCATGAGGTCCTTGGGGTCTCCTGAGGTCTTGGGGTCCCTGACGTGCCTGGGGTTCCCTGATGTCTTGGCACCACCCCCCCCCCCATGTTCCCAGGGTGTCCTGGTGGTCCGGAGCGACCCCCCAACCCTGGGGTCTCCATACCAGGACACCGAAGGCCATGATCTTGAGGAGACACTCGAGGGAGAAGAGGGAGGTGAAGACGTTGTTGAACATCTTGAGGACGTTCTCGTAGGTGTCGGAGGCATCGTAGAACTGTGGGGACAGTGCGGGAGGGTGGGGACAGGGGGACGCTGTGGGGTGGGGGTGGCTCCAGGGGGACAGGGACGGGGACGGGGACGGGGACGTTTCCTGGATCCCAGGGGTGCTTCTGAGGGGACAAAGCTGGGCTCCAGGAATGGCTCCAGGCATGGAGGGACAAGGGCACAGAGGGGGACAGAGCAAGACGAGCCCCAGGAACAGGAGGACCTGGGGGGGGGGGTTCAGGGGTGGGTGACAACAACCCCTGGGGGTCCCCCCAGCCCCCCCAGCGCCCTCCCTGCCCACCTTCATCATGAGCACGATGGTGTTGAGGGCGATCATGGCCATGATGGTGTACTCGAAGGGAGGGGACACCACGAACTGCCACATGCGGTACTGGAAGCTCTGGCGGTTCTGGGGCATGTGCCGGGTCAGCGGCTTGGCGCTGATGGCAAAGTCGATGCAGGCTCTCTGCAGGGTGGGGGTGACATGGGGGTGTCACCCACCCTGATGTGGACATGGGGGTGTCACCCACCCTGCTGTGGATACGGGAGTGTCACCCAGCCACAGCACCACACCTCATTCTTCTCCAGGCTGTACTCCTCCATCATCTTGTCCCCCTGCTCCTGGAAGGTGATGATGATCAAGGCCACGAAGATGTTGACAAAGAAGAAGGGGAAGACCACAAAGTAGACGACGTAGAAGATGGACATCTCCATGCGGTACCCGGGGCTCGGCCCTTGGTTCTCATACGTGGCGTCCACCGAGTGCTTGAGGACCCTGAGGGGCAGGGATTTGGGGGCTGGGGGATCCCGTTGCCCCCTTCAGACCCCCCACCCCAAATCCCTGCCAGCCTTACTGCGGCCACCCCTCGCCGGTGGAGACGGTGAAGAGGGTGAGCAGCGCCCAGAGCACGTTGTCGTAGTGGAACTCGTACTTCTTCCACTCGCGCTTCTGCGCCTTCACCTCGTTGTCCTTCTCGTACACCAGGTACTCGCCCCTGCCCGGGGAGGGGCGGTGGGCGAGGGCCGGGCGGGGCGGTGGGCGGGCCCCTCCCGGCCGGGCCGTACCTGCAGTCCTTCTCGAACTCCTTGGACTCATCGGTGCAGTAGAAGAACTTGCCCTTGAAGAGCTGCACGGCCACCACGGCGAAGATGAACATGAAGAGCATGTACACGATGAGGATGTTGAGGACGTTCTTGAGCGAGTTCACCACGCAGTCGAACACGGCCTAGGGGAGAGGGGAGGGGGGGTTAGAACCACTGCTTGGGACCCCCCCCCCGAATTCTCCTCCAGCCCCCGGAGCCCACCTTGAGCTTGGGCAGCCTCTTGATGGTCTTCAGGGGCCGGAGCACGCGGAGGACGCGGAGGGACTTGATGGTGTTGATGTCCTTCCCTTTGCTGCTGCCACTGGTGGGGGGGTGGGGGGCGAACGGGGGGGTGTGGGACCCCTTGGTGCGACCCCCGGGAACCCCAGCGGGACCACGGGTGGGTCCCACCCCCTCCTCCCGCCCCTCCCACCAAGCTGAACCCCCCCCACCCCCCCACCACCCCCCCCGTGCTCATCACATGTTTGCCTGAGGTGTTTTTTTGAGGGGGGGGGCGGGGGTGGGAATTTGGGGAGGGGGAGCGAGGCACGAGCATGAGCACGAGGAGAGGACGAGGACGGAGAGACGAAGGCAGAAGGATTTACCGTGAGCTGCTCCTGCGGCGGAGGCGGAGGAAGCGGAGAGACAAGGCACGGTCAGAGCCCCCCTCCCCGGAACCTCTGACCCCCCAAGAGAGGGGGGGACCCTCGTGGCAGCCCCACCTCGTGGTGGGAGGAGGTCGGGGTCTGCTCTGGGTTTACTCCCGTGTTACTCAGGGGCTGCTGTGTCTCACGGGAGATGCTCAGCCTAGCCTTGGAGGCTGCTCAGTTACTCAGGGGATGCTCAGCCTTTACTCGGAGGGTGCTCAGCCTCTACTTTAGGGCTGCTCAGACACTCAGGGGATGCTCAGCCTTTACCCAGGGATTTTCACCCTTTACTCAGGGGATTCTTCGCCTTTACTCAGGGGTTTCTCCCCCTTTACTCGGGGGATTCCCCCCCTTTACTCAGAGGATTCTCACCCTTTACTCAACCGATTCTCCTCCTTGATTCAGGGGATTCTCCCCCTTTACTCAGAGGATTCTCACCCTTTACTCAGCCGATTCTCCTCCTTGACTCAGGGGATTCTCCCCCTTTACTCGGGCGATTCTCGCTCCCCCAGGGCTCACTCGCCCCTTCCTCCTTCCCGCCACGCCAACACGGGGGACGGTGACAGGACGACACAGACGCGGTGACAAGCGACAACAGAGAGCGCGGGCAGCGGCACAGACCCCACCGGGGGGCACTGGGGGGTACTGGGGGGCACTGAGAGATGCCAGCCCCCTCCACCTCCACCCCCCCGGGCCACTCACGTGAAGGCAAAGGCCACCAGCGCCCCGCTGACCACGATGAAATCCAGAATGTTCCACAGGTCGCGGAAATAGGAGCCTTGGTGAAGCACCAGCCCCAGATCCACCATCTGCGGGGGCAACGAGGTTGGGGGGGGGTCGGGGGGGGTTCAGGGGCTTCGGGGGACTCTCGCCCACCCTGAAGACCCCTCCCCGTGCTCACCTTGATCACCATCTCGAAGGTGAAGACCCCCGTGAAGACGTAATCAAAGTAACGCAGCACCTGGGGGGGGGGGGGGCAAGGCTGGAAGAGGACCCCCCAGGACCCCCCCCGGACCCCCCCAGAGCCCTCTCAGAACCCCCCCAACACCCCAGAACCCCCCCTGGCAGCACTGATTCTCTCAGACCCGGCACACCCCACCCACGGACCCCCCCCCCCCACTTTATTTAGGAATTCTTTTGGGGTCCCCCCTGCCCCATTGGCAGAGGAAAAGGGGCAGGGGCGGGGGTCTCACGTTGTTGCGGGGGGCGTTGGGCTGCACGGGGTCCTCGGCCGCCAGCGCGATGCTGCTCATGGCGATGACCATGAGGATGCACATCTCGAAGTAGCGCAGGTTCACGATGTAGTGGCAGAGCCGCCGGAACCTGCCGAGGACAGGACCCCCCCAGGTGAGGGCAGGACCCCCCCCACCCCAGGACCCCCCCCCCCCAGCCTCCTCCCGGGCCCTGCTACTCGCCCCCGGTGCTCACAGGTTGGTGGAGACCCCCCCCAGGACCCTCCAGAGCCCCCATCCCCCCATGCTCACGGGTTGGTGGTGGAGAGGATGAACATGGAGCTGTAGGGCACCATGGGCTTGGGGCCGTTCTCATCCTGCCCGTCGCCTTCCTCCTCCTTCTTCTCCTCCTCCTCCTTGCGGGGCAGCGGCTCGGGGTTGGCGTTCCTGTTCACTGCAGGGGGAGCAGAGCCCTCAGGGACCCCCCCCCGAGCCCCCGGATCCCCCCTGATCCCCCTGATCCCCCCGAATCCCCCCGGATCCCCCTGAATCCCCCTGATCCCCTAAACCCTCCCAGACCCTCCCGGACCCCCCAGACCTCAGCGGGCCCCCCCTACCTTGGACCAGGGCGTTGCTGGAGGGCGGCGGGAAGGGGGGTGGGATGTCCACGGCCGTGTGCTCGGGCTTGCCCCCTCCCTTGGAGGGGTTGTTGGGGGGGCCGGGGTTGGTGACCACCAGGCTGTTTTCGGGGGGTGGGGGGTTGGTGGTGGGAGGGGGCCGGCGGGGGGGGGCCGGCGGGGGGGCAGGGGGTGTGGTTGCCCACGGAGGGGGGGCGCGGGGGGGGGCTCGGCCGTGGCCAGTTTGTTGTTCTTCATGTTGTCGATGTCCTCGGCCACGGGGGGGTCCCGGCGCCCCAGGTCCTGCTGGATGGGGCGGGTGGTGGACAGGGTGGGGCCCGACGGCGCCGGGGGCAGCTGCGTCTCCCTGGAGGGGAGCAGAGGGGAGGGGGCTCAGGGGGGACCCCCGAGAACCGCTCCAGGGAGCCGGGATCGCCCAGAGATGCTGGGCTCTCCCTCGGGATGCAAAGCAGCCCCTGCGCTGCTCTGGGGTCTGGGGGCTCCCGGAGGGTCCCACCAACTCCCCCGGGGGTCCCTGCCGCACCCTCACCTCCTCCGCCGGTGCCGCCGCTCCTTGTCGTCCCTCCTGCCCTCGCCGTCGTAGCCGGCGGTGGCCCGTGCCGGTGCCGCCTCCGCCGCTCGCCATCCCCGTGCTCCCCGTCGCCCTCTCCCCGCGGCGGACGCCCCCCTTCCCGGTGCCGCGGCCGCCGCTCGGGCCTGGTTCCCTCCTCTCCCTCCTCGGGCCCCCTCCGGTGCCCGCGGTGCCGCCGGTGCTCCCGCTCTGGCGGGGACCCCGCGCGGCCCTCGCGGCTGCGGTGCCGCCCTTTGGGCCGCTCGCCCTCGCCGTAGCCGCGCTCCTGGCTGGGCTCCCGCTCCGGTTCCCGGCTGCTGCTGCGGGGCCGGCGGCTACCGGGGGGTCCCGCGGGGGGGTCCCCGGGCCGGGGGCCGCCGCCGTGCTCGGGGTAACGGGGCTGCTGCTGCCGGCGCAGCTCCTCGGCGCGGAGCGGCCCGAAGCGGGGCTCGCCCGGGGGCTCGCCGGGGCGCGTCTTGTTGGTGTTGTTGTTGCGGTTCTCCTGCGGATCCACCACCAGGGCCGGTCCAGGTGTGTCTTCATGTCCGGGCGCAGGTGGCGAGCGTAGGGAACCTTCCAGCGCTCCTCGGGATCCAGCTCGCTGTAGAGCGCCTCGCGGCTCGCCAGCAGGTTCTGCTTCCGCAGCTCGCTCGTGCGCTGCTCCCACACCGACTTGGAGGATTTCTGGTTCTTCTGCTGCTCCTTCCTGCGGCCCCCGGGGGTGGGATTGGGTCGGGAGGGGCCGGGGGCAGGGCGGGGTGGGCTCAGGATGGAGCCGGGGCGGGTCCGGGATGGAGGATGGGATGGAGGCGAGGATGGATCTGGGATGGAGGCGAGGATGGATCTGGGATGGAGCCGAGATCGATCCGATCCGCACATGGAGCTGTGGTGAAGCCAGGATGGAGCCGAGGAAGGAGCCAGGATGGAGCCAGGGACGGAGCTGGGATGGAGCCGGGGTGGATCCGGGGATGCCGCTGAGGAAGGATTCGGGATGGACCCAGGGATGGAGCCCGGATGGGTTCGGCCTGGCTCTGGGATGGTTTTGGGGATTTTTGGATGAACCCGGGGTGATCCCGGCGGGCTCCGGACACTCACATGGTGACGGACATGTTGGCTGCGGACAGCGGGCTGACCTCGGCCACCTCCTTCGCCTTCTGCAGCGCCAGCTTCTGGTTGGCAGCTTCCTCCTCCTCCTGCTCATCCTGCAGAGCCCCAGTGCCGCGTCCAGCCTGGCTCTGAGACCCTCCCGGACCCTCCGAGAACCCCCCCGCACCCTCCAAACCCCCCCACGGACCCTCCAAAGCCCCCAGACCCCTGACCTTGGTGAGCTCCTGCGCGTTGGCCAAGTTGTCCACGGCGATGGCCAAGAAGACGTTCAGGAGGGTGTCTGGGACTCATGTCAAGGCAAAGCAGGGGCCAGGACAGCCCCTCCCAGGACCCCCCCCGAGCCCCCCAAGACCCCCAGGGACCCCCCAGAATACAGTTTCCAAAGAGGGTGAGGACAATGAAGTAGACGGAGAAAACCATGCCGCCCTTGACGCCGCCCTGAGATTTGATCCCGTCGTACATCACCGCGTTCCAGTCTTCTCCCGTCAGGATCTGGGGGGGGGGACAGAGGAGCCCTGGGGGCAGCGGGGACCCCCCCCACCACCCACAGCCCCCTGCCCCCTCGGGACCCCTCCCCACCTCAGCGGGGATGGGGCATACCTGAAACACCGTCATTATTGCTGCTGGGAAAGTGTCGAAATTGGTGGGAGGGGTCCCGTCGTCAAAATTGAACCTGGGGGAGTTTGGGGAGGGAGGGGAGGGGCAGCGGTGGGAGCCCCACCAGCAGCAGGTGCCCCCCCCTCCCCCCCCAAGCGGGGGGGGCACAGAGACACACGCCCCCCCAACTCTGGGGGATGTCCCATGCCCGGTCACTCACTGTCCCCCGAAGAGCTGCATCCCCAAAAGGGCGAAGACAACGATGAAGAGGAAGAGGAGGAAGAGGAGGCTGATGATGGATTTCATGGAGTTGAGCAGGGACACCACCAGGTTCCGCAGGGAAGCCCAGTACCTGCGGAGACAGCGGTGGGCTGTGCGGGCGTGGGGGGACACCGGGGACACCGGGGACATGAGGGGACACTGAGGGACACCGGGGACACGGGGGGGACCTGGGGCTCACTTGGTGACTTTGAAGATGCGCAGTAACCTGAGAGCTCGCAGCACGCTGATCCCAAAGGATGTTCCTGGCTTCACAACGGCCCAGATCACCTCGAAGATGCTTCCGATGATAACCTGGGACGGACGGCGGCCCTGGGTGATCCCATCGCAGCCCAGATCCCAGATCCCAGATCCCAGATCCCAGATCCCATCCCATGGATCCCAGACCCCATCCCAGATCCCATTGCATCCCAGGTCCCATCCCAGATCCCAGATCCATCCCAGATCCCATGGATCCCAGATCCCATAGATCTGCTCCCATGGATCCCATTCCAGATTCCAGGTCACATGGATCCCACATCCCAGATCTCACCCCCTGGATCCCAGATCCCACAGATCCCATGGGTCCTAAATCCGAGTTCTCATGGATCCCAGATCCAAAATCCCAGATCATCCGGATCCCCCAGATCCCAAATCCCAACCCCCAAATCTCAAATCGCAGATCCCAGATCACAGAGATCCCATGGATCCCAAATCCCAGATCCCAATTCCCAAATCCCAGATCCCAATTCCCAAATCCCGGCCCCCCGCGCACTCACGGCGCAGTCGAAGCAGTTGAAGGACGAGTGGAAGTAAGGCCGCGTCCCCAGCCCGTACATTTTTATAAACATTTCGGACATAAAGAGTCCCAAGAAAATGAATTCTGCATAGTCTGGGGGGGGGGGGGACACCCCGGTCAGGGGAGGCTGCTCCGGGGAACCCCCGGGGGTCTCCTGGGCTGGGGAACCCTGGGGGGGGTCCCAAAAGGTGAGGGAGGGGTCTCATGAGCTGGAGGGGTCCAGGGGGAGCTGGGGGTCTCAGGGGGGTTTTAGGGGGCTGAGGGGGTTTGGACATTTGGAGATTTGGGGGTCTCAGGGGGGGATTTAGAGATTTGTGTCTTTCGGGGGGATTTGGAGATTTAGGGACCTTTGGGAGGTCTCAAGGGGTCCCAGGGGGGGATTTGGGGGTCCCAGGGGGGTCTCAGGGGGTTCTCGGGGGGGCTGTGACTCACAGAGGAAGTCGGAAAGCCAATCTGGCTGGTCGTAGTGAACGATAGCAACACACAGGGTGTTGAGGGCTACCAGACTGAGCACGGTCCAGTAGAAGGCCTGAGTTTTCACCATGCGCCGGATGTGGAAGCGCATGCGCCGCTCCCGCTTGTGGAAGAAGGTGGCGTTCTCCAGCTTGGCACTTTTGAGGCTGGCACGGGCGAAGGGGGAGCCTGCGGGAGAGCCCCCATGCCACAGCCAGGGGGTTGGTGTGTCACTTCGGGCTGTCCTTGTGTCACCTGTGTCGCCCGTGTCACCCCTCCACTCCCCACAAACCATCCCTGTGCCACCCCAAGGTGTCCCTGTGTCACCCCAGGGTGTCCCTGTGTCACCCCGGGGTGTTCCTGTGTCACCTCAGGGTGCTCCTGTGTCACCCCAGGGTGTCCCTGTGTCACCTGTGTCGCCCGTGTCACCCCTCCACTCCCCACAAACCATCCCTGTGCCACCCCAAGGTGTTCCTATGTCACTCCAGGGTGTCCCTGTGCCACCTGTGTTGCCCATGTCACCCATCCACTCCCCACAAACCATCCCTGTGTCACCCCAGGGTGTCCCTGTGTCACCTCAGGGTGTCCCTGTGTCACTCCAGGGTGTCCCTGTGTCACCCCAAGGTGTTCCTGTGTCACCCCAAGGTGTTCCTGTGTCACCCCAGGGTGTCCCTGTGTCACCCCAGGGTGTCCCTGTGTCACCCCAAGGTGTTCCTGTGTCACCCCAGGGTGTCCCTGTGTCACCCCAGGGTGTCCCTGTGTCACCCCGGGGTGTCCCTGTGTCACCCAGCACCCCACAAACCATCCCTGTGTCACCTCAGGGTGTCCCTGTGTCACCCCAGGGTGTCCCTGTGTCACCCAGCACCCCACAAACCATCCCTGTGTCACCCCAGGGTGTCCCTGTGTCACCTGTGTCACTCACCACCCCCCAAACCATCCCTGTGGCCACCCTCCCATGTCCCTGCAATGCCACCGACCCATGTCCCTGTGCTGTCCCCCCGGTGCCACCCACCCATGGCCGCGATGTCCCCTCGGAGCCACCCCTCAGTGCCACCCTCCCATGTCCCCTCTGTCCCCCGGTGCCACCCACCCATGGCCGCGATGTCCCCTCGGAGCCACCCCTCAGTGCCACCCTCCCATGTCCCCTCTGTCCCCCGGTGCCACCCACCCATGGCCGCGATGTCCCCCAGCTGCTCCTCGCCCTCCTCGGGGCTCAGCAGGTCCGTCTTGCTCCTCTTGCTGGTGGCCCTCCGGAGAGCTCCCGCAGGGGGGGGGGCACAGGGGGGCGGCCGTCACCCGGGGGGGTCCCGGGGGGGGGTCCCGGGCCGAGTGGGGGTCACCCCGGGGGTGGGGGTGGGGAGGGGGCTGCACACTTACCATCGAAGGGGCGCCGGGGCTCGGCCTCGGGCTCATCCTCGGCCAGGATCACCTCTTCTGAGGGAAAGTGGGGGGCTCAGGGGGGCTTTGGGGGGCTCAGAGGGGTTTTGGGCGTGCTTTGGGGGGCTTGGGGGTGCGCAGAGCCCCCTTTGGAGGGGGCTCTGGGGGCCTTGGGGGGCTCAGAGGGGTTTTGGGGGTGCTTTGGGGGGCTTGGGGGCACGCAGGGTGGCTTTGGGAGGCTTTGGAGGGGGTTTGTGGGGGGCTCTGGGGGGCCTTGGGGGCTCAGGGGGCTTTGGGGGGGCTCAGGGGGTCTTTGGAGAGGATTTGAAAGGAGTTCGGGGGGGGTTTGGGGTGAGCAAATTTTGGGGTGGGCTTATGAGGTAGGGGGGCTTTTTTGGGGAGGGGTCTCTAGGGTTTTTTTTGGGGGGGGTCCCAGAGGGTTTGGAGGGGGCTGGAGAGGATTGGAGGGAACTTGGACCAGTTTGAGAAGGGATTTTGGATGTGTTTGGGGGCGTCCGATGCGATTTCAGGAGGCTTTGGGTCGTGCAAAGTTTTGGGGTGGGGGTTATGAGGTGCGGGGGGGAGGGGTTTTTGGGTGGGGGGGGTCATTAGGGGTTTTTTGGGGGGTGGTCCCGACCCTCACCCGCCTTGGAGATCCACTCCATGTATCCGTTGAGCTCCCGCTCGATCTGCTGCTGCCGCCGCAGCTTCAGGAACGCCCGGCGGTTCTCCACCCGCTCCCGCTCTTTGGCAAACTCCCTGCGGACCCCCCCCTCAGCCTCGGCCCGGGGGGGGCACTCGGGACCCCCCCCAGACCCCCCTAAATCCTCCTGAGCCCCCCAAATTCCCCTGAGGCCCCCAAAACCCCCCAAATCCCCCCCAAAGCCCATCTGAGCCTGATGGATCCACCCCCCCAGCTCAGCCTCGGACCCTGGGGGCCACCTGGGACTCCCCCCCCAAATCCCGGCACCCCCCCCAAAACCCGGGACCCCCCCCCGGAGCCGCTCACCCGGACAGGACCCCCAGCACGAGGTTGAGCATAAAAAAGGAGCCGATGATGATGAGGGGGATGAAGTAGAGCCAGTTCCAAGTGTTCCCTGAGGCGTCGTTGCTCTGGGAGTGGGGAGGGGGGGGGGAAACGGGAAATTGAGGGGAGGTCCCAAAAATTGGGGGGGGGGTCCCAAAAATGTCCCATGGCCCCCCCCAGGGGTGTCCCGTGAGCCCGGGGGGGGGTCCCGTGGGTTGGGGGGGGTTTCCCTGAGCTGGGGGGGGGTCCCAGGGCACTCCCCCTGAGCTGGGGGTGGGGACGGGGGGGGGACATGGTGGGGAGCGGGTGTGCACCGGGAGGGCACCGGGCGGCACCGGGAGGGCACCGGGAGGGCACCGGGAGGGGAAAGGAGGGCGCCAGACGGCAGCGGGCGGGCACTGGGCAGCACCGGGCAGCACCGAGTGGCACCGGGCAGTACCGGCCGGGCACCGGGCGGCACCGGGAGGGCACCGGGAGGGCACCGGGAGGGGCCGGCGCTCACATAGTAGAGGAGGTCGGTCCACCCTTCCATGGTGATGCACTGGAAGACGGTGAGCACGGCGAAGAGGATGTTGTCGAACTGCGTGATGCCGTAGTTGGGCCCCTCCCAGTACTTCTTGCACTTGGTGCCGTTGGGGCAGATCCGCGCCGGCTCGTCCGTCCCGCACGGGACCTCCACCTTGATCTCGTCTGGGGAGGGGGGGGCGCTGTGGTCTGAACCCCCTTTGTGTCCCCAGAACCCCCCCGGTGTCCCCAGAACCCCCCCGGTGTGACAGAAATAACCGCGGCCAATTAACGGCCAATTAACGGCTTCATCAAGGGACGGCGGCAATTAGGACGTTCCAAATCGAGCGCCCGGGGAGATTTTTGGGGGGGCTGGGGGGGGGGGGCTCGGTGGGGTGGGAGGAAAGGATCCGGTCCCCCCCAAGCCCCAACCCCGGGAATCCCGGCCCGCCCCGGGGGGAAACTGAGGCAGGAAGGGGCGGGGGGCGGGGTGGAGGGGGAGACTGGAGGAAATTTCGGGGAAACTGGGGAAGTTTGGGGAAATTTAGCGGAATTTGAGGGGGATTCAGGGGGAGCCGAGGAGGGGTTAGAGGGGATTTGGGGGTGCTGGAGAGGGGGGTTGGAGGGGATTTGGGGAGGGTTGGAGGGACTTGGAGAGGCGGTGGGGAGGCTTTGGGGGGGGGATTTAGGGATGTTTGGGGGGATTTAGGGGGTTTGTGGGGTTTAGAGAGATTTTGGGGCATTTAGGGAGGTTTGGGGGGATTTAGGGAGGTTTAGGGAGGTTTTAGGGGGGATTTAGGGAGGTTTAGGAGGCTTAGGGGGGGGTTGGAGGGGGATTTGGGGGGGTTAGGGGGATTTAGGAAGGTTTGTGGGGGGTTTTAGGAGGGTTGGAGGGGATCTGGGGAGGTGTAGGGGTGTTTAGGAGGGTTTTGGGGATCTGGGGACACCTGGGGGGATGGAGGGGATTTGGGGTGGTTTAGGGGGGCTGGAGGGGATTTGGGGGGGGTCAGGGGTATCTGGGGGGGTTCTGGGGACACCCGGGGGCGTGGCACCCCACCTGTGACCAGGTCGAAGCAGGTGGTGTGGAATTTGCCCATATAAAACTCTAATCCTATGATGGCGAAGATGAGGATCGCGAAGAAGAGCAGGAGCCCGATCTGCAGCAGCGGGATCATCGCCTTCATGATGGACTTGAGCACGACTTGTAAACCTGCGGCGGCGGCAACTGAGTGGCCACGAGCCCCGGGACCACCCCAAACCCCCCGCCGGGACCCCCAAAACCCCCCAGCACTCACTTGGGATCCCCGAGACCAGCTTGAGGGGCCGGAGCACGCGTACGGCCCGCAGCGTCCGCAGGTCGAACTGGGAGCCCACCGAGGCCAGGATGCTGCGGGGACAGCAGGGTCAGCGGCCCTGGGGACCCCCAGCTGGGCCACTGTGGCCACCGAGAGTGGCCACGGCCACTGACACATCCCAGCATGGCCAGGGACCCCCGAGAGGCGCCGAGTCCAAGGGCCACCACTGGCCCAGTGGCTGCCAAGAGCCACCACATCCTCCGTGGACCACCGTGAGCCCGTGGCCACCCAGTCACAGCTGTCACAAGCCCCTGTGTCCCTGTCACACGGCCACCAGCCCCTGGCCACCACAAGCCCCCAAATCTCTGTCAAATGGCCATGAGTCTCTGGCCACCACAAGCCCCCCGATCTCTGTCACACGGCCACCAGCCCCTGGCCCCCACGAGCCCTTCTCCCCCCCCCCCCGCTCCGCGTCCCCGTCACACGGCCGCGAGCCCGTGGCCACCACGAGCCCCCGTGTCCCAGCCCCCGCGAGCCCCCGTGTCCCCGCCGCAGGGCCACGTGCCGCGGGGCCGGCAGCCGGTGCCGCCGGCGCGGGCGGTCGCCCGGGGCTATTTTTAGCCTTTTCCGGCGATGCTGCCGCTGGTGGCCGATGCCAAGCGCCGGTGCCAGCCCCGGGCTCGCGGCCACCGGCCGGCACCGGCCCCCGGTGTCCCCGAGGGGCTGCAGGGGGTGGCCGGAGAGCCAAAGGGGGGGTCCCAGGTGTACCCCAGGGGTTCGGGTGGACCCCGGTGCTGGGGGGGAGGGTCGCCTGTTGCCGTGGCAACCGGGTGGCGATGTTCATCCATCACCCCCCCATCGCAGTCAGGCCTGGACCCCCCCCCCCCAGTGACCCCCAAAAGCCGCAGTGACCCCAATTTAGCCACCTCTTGCACTGACCCCCTGCCACCCCAATTAATCCATCTCCAATTAATTCACCCCTAATTAATTCACTCCCAATGAGTTCACCCCCAATTAATCCACCCCAAATTGATTCACCCCCAAATTAATTCACCCCCAATTAATCCAACCCTCTTTGCAGGGGGGGAGCAATGCCGGGAACAGGGGGTGGGGGGCGCAGAGAGGTGGGGGGAGCAGGGGCAGAGGATGACACAGGACAGAGCCCCCCCCCGTCTACCCCCCCAGAAAAGCTCCCAAAAACTTCTGCCTCAGTTTCCCCGCTGAGGAAACACAGGGGTGTCTGTGACCGCGAGGGGGGCCATGACCAGGGGGAATTTGTCACCGGGGGGGGGGGGAGTCTCTGTGACCGGGGGGGGGGGGCGGTTTCTGGGGTGGTGGTCCCACGGCCGGGGGGGATTTTGGAGCCGGGGGGGGTTGGGGGGGGGGGGTTTGCCGGGAGCTGCCGCCAGCAGCAGCGCCGAGCGCTGAGTGACACCGCGGGGACGCGTTGTGACAGCGCCACGGGGGACACGGGGACAGCGACGACGAGCACGTGGGACACGCGGGTGGGGCACAGGTGGGACACGCGGGTGGGGCACAGGTGGGCAGGGAAGGGCAGGGAAAGGGGGGGGGGGGGGTCCCGCACCCGCACACCTGCGCGGGGCACCTGTCCCGGAACCGCCGCCACCCCCGGGTGTCCCGCGGTGTCCCCGCGGTGCCCCTCACCCTGTGAGCACCACCACGAAGTCCATGACGTTCCAGCCGTTGCGCAGGTAGGAGCCTTTGTGGAAGGCGAAGCCCAGCGCGATGATCTTGATCCCCGCCTCGAAGCAGAAGATGCCGATGAAGTACGGCTCCGTGTCGTCCTGCGGCGCGGGGGACACGTGTCGGGGGACAGGTGTCGGGGGGGACGCCAGAACCTCCGCACGCCCCCCCATCCCCCCCGGGGGAAGGGGGTCAGCGCTGTCCCCGGCTCCCTCCAGCCCTCCCCAGGTGGCCCCGGGTGGAGGCGGCGTGGCCCAGATTCCCAGTAAGGAGGAAACTGGGACGCCGGCGGCTCCGGGGGGAACTGGGAATCGTGGCCAGCGCGGGCCAGGTGCGGGCTGGCAACCCCCCCACCCTCCCTGCTGCCCACGCCGGCCAGGGACACGGCAGGGACCCCCGCGGTGCGCTGGGGACACTCGGTCGGACCCCCAGGGTGGCCGGGGACCCCCGGCAGAACCCCCAGGGACCCCCAGCAATGCTCATGGCACCTCCGCTGGGTGCCCAGGGGGCCTTGCAGGAGCCCCCAGGGCTGGCAGGGACCCTCCCCGGGAGCCCCCAGCTCACCAGCCGCTCCGACATGGGGGTCTTGTCCTCGTCGGGCAGGTGCTGCTCCAGCGCCAGGACGATGCAGTTCGCGATGATGGTGGCTAAAATCATGTATTCAAAAGGAGTGGGGGGCGAGTCAAGGAAAAAAAAACAACGGGGCTGGGGGACCCCCAAACTGCGCTGGCGTGGGGGAAACTGAGGCAGGAGTGCAGCTGCGGGGTGCCCAAAGCGGGGCCGAGGCGCTCGCAGTACTCCGGTGTCGGCGCCCCGCGTGTTCAGCAGCTCGTTAATTAATTCCCTCATCAAAGCGGCAGCCGCGGCCTCGGCTCCGCGGCGCGATCAAAGCGCCCCGGGGACAGCGGGACCCGCCGCGACCGACACGGCCCCGCTGGGCCCGCGGGCACCGGGCACCGGCACTCCCGGGGCTTGCGGGGACGCGTCCGTGTCCCGTCCCGTGTCCCCATGTTCTGCCCCACGGCGCTGTGCCCACACGCCACCCCACCCGGTGGCCGCGGTGGCACCGGAGGGCGCAAAGATGAGGCTGGACCCACACGGGGCCAGGCGGGGGGAGCTGTGGGCGCCCGGCCTGGCACGGCACGGGTATCCCACACGGATGTCCGGCCTCCGCTGCTCTCCAACATGGCCCTCTGGCACCGGACAGCTGCCCATGGCCGTGGCCACCCAGCCATTCCAGCCTGGCATCACCCGGAATGGCCGCCCCGCCCCACCGTCCTGGGCGTCCAGCACAGCGCTGGCACCTGGCACGGGCACCGGGCACCACCCTGGCACGGGGACCTGGAGCTGCTGCCCGGCACAGCTCCCTGGCACGGCACGGTTCTCCGGCACCGCTTCCCGGTACAATATGTCTCCCGGAGCCGCTATCTGGGCCAGCGCGGCTCCCTGGCACGGCACGGCTCCTGGTGCCGGTATCCAGCCCGGTGCAGCTCCCTGGCACAGCCCGGGGATCCAGCACAGCTCCCGGTACCGGGATCTGGCCAGGCACAGCTCCAGCACAGCTTCCGCTACCGGGATCCGACCCGGCACAGCTCCCCGGCACAGCTGGGGATCCAGCACGGTTCCCTGGCATGGCACAGCTCCCAGAGCCGGGATCCGGCCCGGCTCCTGGCGCGGCCCGGCCATCCGGTGCCGGATTCCGGCCCGGCACGGCTCCTGGCACGGCCCGGCCCAGTAATCCGGGGCAGCGGAGCGCGGCGATGCAGCACGGCTCAGCACGGCTCAGCACGGCACAACCTCCCGGCCATGGGGCTCTGCGCCCCCAAACCGGGCTCGGAGGGGGTTCCCCCACCCCTCCGCGCCGTGCCCCCCACCCCGGGATCCCCCCCCCGGGCGGATTTTTGGGGCGCCGCGGGATCAACCCCCGGCTGCCGCCGCCGCCCCCTCGCCCCGGGACCGGCGTGGGAGGCTCCGCGTGCCGCAGGATGGGACCCGCAGGGTGGGGGGCGGGGGGCGATGCATTACCCCCTCCCCAGCACCCCGGAACAGCCCGACAGCCCCAGACCCCTGCCCGGGCCCGCCGCGACCCCCCCCCTCCCCGCCCCGGGACGCGGGGACCGGCGTTCCCGTCACCGCCCGGCCCCGCTGCGGCACCGGCCGCGACCCCCGCCCCGCACCCCCGGGACCCCCCCAACTCCTCCCGCCGTCTGGGGGGCACCGAGGGGATGCCCGCGGCCCCAAAGTCCCCCCAAAAAGCTCGTGGTGGAGGCAGAGACCCTCAAAACCGCGTGGGGACCCCCCCAAACCGCGTCAGGCCCCCGCAAACCGCCGGGAGAGAGGGCAGGGGCTATTTTTGGGGGGACAGCGGGTGCTTTGGGATGGTTTTGGGGGTCCTTTTGGGGTGATGGGCGCCTTTTGGTTTGCTGCTGCCGGCCGAGTGTTTTAGGGGGCAGAAAAAGGGGGAAGGGGCTCGGAGGAGCCCCAAGGGCAGCAGGGGGAGGCTTTTCCTCCCCAAAATAGCCCCAAATAGCCCAAAATAGCCCCAAACCAGCCCAGAATAGCCCCAAACACCCCAACGGGGTGTGGGGGGGGAATGGATCTGGAGACACCCCAATCTGTGGGGACCCCAGAGAGATGGGGTGAGGGAAGGGGGGGTGCCCGCTCACACATCGTCCCCAAAAATAGGGCACCGGGAGGTGCTGCTGCAATGGGGTCCCCATTTCCCACCCCCCGGATGAGCTGGACCCTCCCAGTTTGGGGACAGGGGTGGGACTGGGGGGGCAGCAGGGGCACGGGGAGAGAAATGGGGTCCCCCATGCAGGGCAGGGAATGGGGACCCCAAAAAGGGGGTCGGGGACCCCAGTGCAGGACACGGTGACCCAGTACAGCGACGGTGACCCCAATACGGGCAGGGGAGGTGACGCACGACCGGAATGGGGACCCCAGCTCAGGGCAGGAAAACGGGGCCCTCGATGGAGGTCAGGGCATGGGGGACCCTCATGCGGGTCAGGGGAAGCCCAAAGCGGGTCAGGGGATGGAGCCATGGTGTTGGGACCCCAAAATGGGGCTGGGGGTCCCAATACGGGGCTGCAGAGCTCATGCAGGACAGGGTGACCCCAAAACGGGGCTGGGGGCCCCAATACGGGGCTGAAGTGCTCATGCAGGACAGGGTGACCCCAAAACGGGGCTGGGGGCCCCAATACGGGGCTGAAGTGCTCATGCAGGACAGGGTGACCCCAAAATGGGGCTGGGGACCCCAGTGCAGGACAGGGTGACCCCAGTGAGGGCCGGAGGTCAGGGCTGTGGGCTGGGCTCGGGGTCCTTGTGCCAGTCCCACCTTCCCATCATGGGGGGGCGGGGGGTGCCAGAGCCGGGTCCCCTCATCCCGGGGTGGGGGGGTGGGGGTAGGGTTGTCCGGTGCAGGATCGCGGTCCTCCCCCCCCCCCCGCCCCCCGAGAAAGGATATGGCCATTCGGTGATCTTTTTGGCGTATTTCCTCACCACGTTGTCCTCGCTGAAGAGGAAGAGCGAGCGGTTGACGGTGAGGCAGTTCTGCCGCACCGGGATGGGGTTGTACAGGGCCATGGTGCGGGCGCGCTGGGCCATGGACTGCTTGTAGAGCCGCTGCGCCCCGGGGGGGCCCTGCCGCGGGCCCCCCCCCCGCCGCTCCCCGGCCCCCCGCCGCCGCCCCGGGGCCGCTCCCGCCGCCGCCGGGCCCGTAGCGGGCCGCCACCTCCTCTCCGAAACGAGCCATCCCGCCGGGCCGGGGGGGGTCACGCTGCTGAGGCCGGCACCGTCGAGGAGCTCATCACATCCCATGGGCCCCCCCCAACAAAAATAAAAAAAGCTCGGGGCGGGGGGGGGGCGTTCTCGGGGTCCGGTCCCGGCCACCGGGCGCTCAGCGCTCAGGAAGCGGCGGGCGGCGGGGCCGGCATCCCGAGCATCCTCCGGTGCGGCGCGGCCCCCCCCGCCAGCCGGTGCGGCGGGGGGGGGGGGTTGCGGGGGGACACCCCCGGCAGAGGGGGGGGGTCCGCGGGATGCGGGGGTCTCTCCGCTGCGGTGCCCCCGGAGCGAGGCGGGGGGGGGGGAGGGGTCTCTCCGCTGCGGTGCCCCCGGAGGATGGATGGGGGGGGCTCCTCTCTTGCGGTGCCCCCCCCCCCGCAATCCGGTGCGGAAGGGGGGGGGGTGGAAGGGGGGCCTCCCCCCCCCCCGGTGTAAAGGGGGGTCTCCGACGCTGCGGCTCCCGGCGCGGGGGGGGGTCCCGGTGCCTCGGAGGGAATTGCGGGGGTCCTGGCGCTGCAGCTCGCGGTGTCCCGGTTCCGGCGGGGGGGGGGGGGCGGGGGTCCCGAGCCCCTCGCTGCGGCTCCTGGTGCCCCGGTGTTGGGGGGGGTCTCTCCTCTGCGGCTGGCGGTGCCCCGGAGCGGGGGTCCCGGCGCTGCGGTTCCCGTTGTCCCCCCCCGGGAGGGGGTTGCGGTAATTTGGGGCGGGGGGGGGGGGGGGAGAGGAGAGGAAGAGGAGCGGAAAAACCCGGGGGTCTGTCAGCGCATCCCGGCGCCCCCGGCCCGGAGCGTCCGTGAGAGGTTGGGGAGGGGGAGAAAAAGGTAAAAAAAATCCCCCTCCTCAAAAATGCCCCAAATCGGCGACAAAATCCAAAGGGTACGGAAAAAAAAAATTAAAAAAAAAAAAAAAAAAAAAAAGAAAAAAAAAAAAAAGAAAAAAAAAAAAAGGCGGAGGCGGCGGCGGCGGCGGCGGGGGGGTGGTGCCCCCCCCGGGGGCGGCGGGGCCGGGCGGGGGTCGCCGTCAGCCCCCCGGCAGCAGCGGGGTGGCGGGGCCCATCGGGCCGGGCTGCGGCAGAGCTCGCGCTGCTGCTGCTCCTCCTCCTCCTCCTCCTCCCCCTCTCCCTCTCCTTTCCCCCCCCCCCACCAATACCCAGGACCTTCCTCCTCCTCCTCCTCCTCCTCCTCCTCCTCCTCCTCCTCCTCCTCCTCTGTTTCCTCCTCCTCCTGCCCCCCCCGGAGTGCTCGGGACCTTCCTCTTCTCCCTCCTCTTCCTCCTCCTGAGCCCCCCCACCAATGCCAGGGACGTCTCCCTCCTCCTCCTCCCCCCCCCCACCTCCTTTAACTACCCCTTAATTACTTAACGCGCTTTAATTACCCCCACCGCTGCCTCAGTTTCCCCACGCGGTCACCCCGCTGCCATCCCCCCCCAGCTCACTGGGGGACAGTGGCCCTGTCCCCCCCCTCCCCTCCCCTCCCCCAGCCTTACTTTGTCCCCCCCCGTGACCCCCCAAAAAAGCCGAACTGGGTCAGCGGGTGCCCCCCAGCCCCCGCTGACGTCACGGCCCTTTGTCCCCAGCGTGGCTTTTGTCCCCGCAGCCGCCGCACGTGGCCCGGCCGGTGCCACCCCCCCGGGGCACCGGGACCCCGGGACACCCGGCCGGGGGGGGCTGCGGGGACCGGGGGGGGGGGCACGGAGCTCCGCCGGACTCCCCCCGGGACCGGGGGGCGCTGGGGACCCCAAAGAGGGGCTGTGCCCAAAGGGGGGGCTGGTGTCACCTGGGAATGGTGGGGACAGCGAATGGCACCGCACGTGGGCACGGCCGCACACCTGGGCACACCTGGGCACAACCGCACACCTGGGCACACCTGGGCACACCTGGGCACGGCCACACACCTGGGCACACCTGGGCACAAGTGCACACCTGGGCACGGCCACACACCTGGGCACACCTGGGCACACCTGGGCACGGCCACACACCTGGGCACACCTGGGCACACCTGGGCACACCTGGGCACGGCCACACACCTGGGCACCGCCACACACCTGGGCACACCTGGGCACAAGTGCACACCTGGGCACGGCCACACACCTGGGCACACCTGGGCACGGCCACACACCTGGGCACGCCCCCCCACCCGTGTGACCCCGGCTGTCACAGGTGTCCCCCACGCGCCTCCAGGTCCCCAAATTCTGGGCTCAGCCCTTTCTCCCAGCCGCGTGTCCTCATGGGGGTGGCAGTGTCCCCACCCCTGTCCCCATCACCCCGCCCGTGTCCCCACCCCTGCCACACGCCTGCCACCATCCCCGCCGCCCCGGCAGGTGCCACCACGGTGGCCACCACCTGGTGGCCTGTGATCAGCCCCTGCAGGTGGCCACCGCCTCGCCCCAGGGACGCACTAATGAGCCACCGCCGTGTCCCCAGTGCCACCGCCGTGTCCCCAGTGCCACCGCCGTGTCCCCACGGCCGCGTGTGCCACCGGCCACGTCTGGCTGCCACCCTGCAGGACACCTGGCCCGGACACGGGGACACGGTGGGGACATGGAGGGGACATGGAGGGGCCACGGTGGGGACATGGAGGGGACACGGTGGGGACACGGTGGGGACATGGAGGGGACGTGGAGGGGCCACGGTGGGGACATGGAGGGGACATGGAGGGGACACAGGGGTCTGCCAGTCTTTGGGGACACAGGATGGTGGGCACAGGGATGGGGACAGGGATGGGGACAGGGATGGGGACACTGCCACCCCCATGGGGACACAGGATGATGACGTGGAGTCGGGGGGGGGGGGTGCGGGTTAGGGGATCAGTCGGTTGCTATGGAATCCCGTTGCTATGGAATCCCGTTGCTATGGACCCCGTTGCTATGGACCCCGTTGCCATGAGTCCCCCGTCGGTTCGAGGCCCGTTGCTATGGAGATGGACGCTCTGAACGCCGTTGCTATGGAGCCCACCGCTATGGGACACCCCGTTGCTATGCACCCCGTTGCTATGGACCCCGTTGCCATGGAGCCCTCGCCGCAATGTGCCTCGTTGCTATGGAAACACGTCGCTACGGACCCCCCGTTGCTATGGAGCTCCCGCTGCTATGGGCTACCGTAAGTCACCGCGCTGCGGCGCCGCCAGAGGTCGCGAACGCCGCCGGAGGGGCGGGGCCGCCGGGAAGGGCTCCGCCCCCTTGCCGTGGCTGGGCCAATCAGCTCGCGGTGACGGAGAGGAAGGGGCGGAGCCTGAGGAGCGCAGCCGGAAGAGGTCGGTGGGGACCGGGGAGTGCGCGCGGGGGTGATCCCGGTAACAGCCCGGTAACGGCTCGGTAACAGCCCGGTAACAGCCCGGTAACTGCCCGGTAACTGCCCGGTAACAACTCGGTACGGCCCGGTAACAGCCCGGTAATAACTCGGTACGGCCCGGTACAGCCCGGTAACGGTACGGCCCGGTAACAGCCCGGTAATAGCTCGGTAACAGCTCGGTCCAGCTCGGTACGGCCCGGTAACAGCCCGGTAATAGCCCGGTACAGCCCGGTAACAGCCCGGTAACAGCTCGGTCCAGCTCGGTACAGCCCGGTACAGCCCGGTACAGCCCGGTAACAGCTCGGTAACAGCTCGGTCCAGCCCGGTAATAGCTCGGTACGGCCCGGTAACAGCCCGGTCCAGCCCGGTAATAGCTCGGTAACAGCTCGGTCCAGCCCGGTACGGCCCAGAGGCTCCGAACTGCGCGGGGGCCGCTCCCGGTACGGAGCAGTGACCGGTAACGCCTCCCAGCTGGGCCCGGGCGCTCCCCGGTGACCTCCGGAGACCCTCGGCCATGGTGAGTGGGGGCGGGGCCACCGGGGGTCACTGCGGGGTCACTGCGGGGTCACACTGTGGGGTCACTGCGGGGTCATAGTGGGGTCACATTGAGGTCACAGGGGGGTCACACTGCAGGGTCACATTGGGGTCACACTTCAGGGTCACATTGGGGTCACACTGAGGTCACATTGGGGTCACACTGAGGTCACATTGTGGGGTCACAGAGGGGTCGCTGTGGGGTCTCACATTGGGGTCACACTGAGGTCACACTGCAGGGTCATAGTGGGGTCACACTGAGGTCACATTGGGGTCACACTGAGGTCACATTGTGGGGTCACAGAGGGGTCGCTGCGGGGTCTCACATTGGGGTCACAGCGGGGTCACACTGAGGTCACACTGCAGGGTCATAGTGGGGTCACATTGGGGTCACGGGGGTCACACTGTGGGGTCACAGCAGGGTCACAGCGGGGTCACCCTGAGGTCACCCCCCGATCTCCCCCCCAGGGCGAGCGCAAGGGCACCAACAAGTACTACCCCCCCGACTTCGACCCCGCCAAGGTGGGCTGGGGGCTCGGGGGGGGTTTGGGGGGTGTTGGGGGGGCTAGGGGAGGGGTATGGGGGGCTTGGGGAAGGGTTTTGGGGGGTTGGGGAGGAGTTTAGGGGGCTTGGGGAAGGGTTTTGGGGGACTTGGGGGGCCTGGGGAGGGTTTGGGGTGTTTGGGGGAGTTTGGGAGGGGTCTGGAGAGGTTTGGGGAGGGGTCTGGAGAGGGGTTTGGGGGGGCCTGGGGAGGGGTTTGGGGGGTTTGGGGGCGTTTGGGAGGGGTCTGGAGAGGGATTTGGGGGGCCTGGGGAGGGGTTTAGGGGAGTTTTGGTGGGTTTCAGGGCGTTTTGGGTGTTTTGGGGGGCTGAAAAATGGACTTTTGGGATTGCTGGGGGCCGTGTGTGTGTGTGTGTGTATCTTTGGGGTGCCAGGAGGGGTGTGTGTGTATCTTTGGGGTGCCAGGAGGGGTGTGTGTGTATTCTGGGGGGGTCCGTCCCCCCCAAAATGAGCCCCCTTTCCCGCTCCCCTTCCCCCCCAGCATGGCTCCCTCAACAAGTACCACCGCAGCCACCCCCTGCGCGAGCGCGCCCGCAAGCTCTCCCAGGGCATCCTGGTCATCAGGTGAGGCGCTGGGGACGCCCCAAAGTGTCCCTCTGTCCCCCCCAAACGCCCCCTGACCCCCCAAACCCCCCCCCAGGTTCGAGATGCCCTTCAACATCTGGTGCGACGGCTGCCAGAACCACATCGGGATGGGTGAGTCCCACCCCCCAAACCCTTCTGGGGACCTTTGGGGGGGGGGTCCCGGAGGGGATTTCGGGACCCAGTCTGGGGATTTTTGTTCCCATTGATGTCTCAGGGGATCCGGGGTTGGTTTTGGGGTGGTTTTGGGGTTTTTGGACTCCAGTTTGGGGATTTTCCATCCTATTGATTTGGCAATGGATTTGGGGTTGGTTTTGGGTTCCTGTTTTGGGATTTTTTCCGTCCCATCAATCTCTCAGTGGGTTGGTTTTGGGGTTTTTTAGGATCCCCGTGGGGTGGGGGGGGGTCCCCAAATCTGTTGGGGGGGGGGGTGGTTTTACCCCCCCATCCCCCCCACAGGCGTCAGGTACAACGCTGAGAAGAAGAAGGTGGGGACCTACTACACCACCCCCGTGTACAGGTGAGTCCCGGCGCCTCCCTCACCTGCGGGGACACCTGGGGACACCCAGGGACCCCCCCTGAGCCGCGTGGGGCCCCCCCCAGGTTCAGGATGAAGTGTCACCTGTGCGTCAACTACATCGAGCTGCAGACGGACCCCGGGAACTGCGACTACGTCATCGTCAGCGGCGCCCGGCGCAAGGAGGAGCGCTGGGAGCCCGGCGACAGCGGCCAGGTGCTGCCCACCAGTGAGTCCCAGTATGGCCCAGTATGGCCCAGTATGGCCCAGTGATCCCCACCAGTGCCAGGGTCATGGTCCCAGTAGCTCCCAGTCCCTCCCAGTAGCTCCCAGTCCCTCCCAGTAGTTCCCCAGTACCCAGTGTCTCTCCCAGTGTCCCCAGTGTCTCTCCCAGTGCCCCCAGTCCCCCCAGTGCCCCCAGTGCCCCCCAGCACCCAGTGTCTCTCCCAGTGTCCCCAGTTGCCCCAGTCTCTCCCAGTCCCCCCAGTGCGGCTGTCCCCAGTGCCCCCAGTGCCCCCCTCAGTGTCCCCAGTGTCTCTCCCAGTGTCCCCAGTCCCCCCAGTGCCCCCCAGTGTCCCCAGTCCCCCCAGTGCCCCCAAGTACCCAGTGTCTCTCCCAGTGTCCCCAGTGCCCCCAGTCCCCCCAGTGCCCCCAGTCCCCCCAGTGTCCCCAGTCTCTCCCAGTCCCCCCAGTACCCCCAGTGCGGCTGTCCCCAGTCCCCCCAGTGTCCCCAGTGCCCCCCAGTCCCCCCAGTCCCCCCAGTGCCCCCCAGTCCCCCCAGTGCCCCCAGTGCCCCCAGTCCCCCCAGTGTCCCCAGTCTCTCCCAGTCCCCCCAGTACCCCCAGTGCGGCTGTCCCCAGTCCCCCCAGTGCCCCCAGTCCCCCCAGTGCCCCCAGTGTCCCCAGTGCCCCCCAGTCCCCCCAGTGCCCCCAGTCCCCCCAGTGCCCCCAGTGCCCCCAGTGCCCCCAGTGCCCCCAGTGCCCCCAGTCTGGCTGTCCCGCAGCCCCGGAGCAGCGGGAGCGCCTGGCCATGGACGCCATGTTCCGCCTGGAGCACGGCGTGTCGGACCGGGGGGTGCTGGAGCGCGCCACCCCCCGCCCTGGCGCGCCTGCAGCAGGCCCAGCACGCCTGGAAGGACGACTTCGGCCTCAACAGCCGCCTGCGCCGGCGCTTCCGGGTCAGTGGCGGGCTCGGGGGACCCCGAAGTCCCCTGAAACACCCCCGAAATCCCCTAAAAACCCTCCCTGAAATCCTCCCTAAATCGCCTAAAACACCCCTGAAATCCTCTAAAAACCCCTCCCCAAAATCCCCCTCGAGATTGCCTAAAACACCCCCTAAAAACCTCCCCGAAATCCCCTAAAAACCCTCCCTGAAATCCTCCCTTAATCGCCTAAAACACCCCTGAAATCCTCTAAAAACCCCTCCCCAAAATCCCCCCTAAATCCCCCCAAAATCCCCTAAACCCCCCCCGAAATCCCCTAAAAACCCTCCGGTAAATCCCCTAAAAACGCTCCCCTCAATCCCCCTTGGGCACTCCAGAACACCCCAAAAAAACCCCAAAAAACCCCGAGCAAGCGCTTCCTGCCCTCCCAGGAACCTCGGGGTCCCCCCGGGGGTCCCCACCCCTCGCCCCCAGCCCCGCTTCCCCCCCCAGGAGGAGAAGAAGACGCTGAAGGAGGAGGAAGAGGAGGCGGCGGCGCTGCGGGCGAAGGCCGGGCTCAGCATCCCTCTGCTCCGCGAGGAAGAGGAGGATCGGCGCCTCGCCGCCCTGCTCACCCTCCGCGCCCCCGATTGTGCGTGGGGAGGGGTCCCGGGGTGGGGTTTTGGGGGTCCCGGAGCCCCCCCCGACCGCTCCCGGTTCTGTCCCCCCCCAGCCTACGAGGAGAAGCAGCGGCTGAAGCGCTCCGAGATCTCCCAGCGCTCCTGGTTCAGTCCCCGGGCGGCCGGGGGGGCGCTCCAGAAATTGGGGCTGGGGTCGCCACGGGCGCCGAGGGCACCCCCGGGACCCCCCGCGACCCCCGCCGGGCTCGGCATCGTGCGGAGGAAGGCGGCGGAGGAGGGGGGCGCAGCCGGCGTCACGGGAGACCCCCGAAATTGGAGCGGACCCGCCCGGTGCCGCCCCTCGGGACCCCCCCGGTGCCGCCCCCCAGGCTGGGGGGGCTCCCCGGGACCCCCCCGGTGTCGCCGCCCCCCCCCGCCCCATCCCTCGTCGCCGACTATTCGGACTCCGGTTCCGAGAGCCCCTGAGCGGGGTTTAGGGGCGCCGGGACCCCCCAAAACCGGGGGGGGGGGGGCTGATCTGGGGGGGGGGGGGTCCTGAACCCCCTGCCCCCCCTCCCCGAGACCCCCCCGCCCTGTAATTTGCGCCCCCAAAATTAAAAAGTGCCGGTGGATTTCCCGCGGTTTGGGTTTGTCCCTCCCCGCGGGGCGGTGCCCGGCGGGGGCGGTGCCCCGGAAGGGGCGGGGCTCTGTCGCGCGGCTCTGTCGCGCTGTCGCGATGGCGCTCGAGTCGCTGCGGTACCGCCGCGGCTCCCTGGAGGTTCTGAACCAGCGGCTGCTGCCGGGGCAGCTCCGCTACGAGCGGGTGGGGGACGTGCAGCGGGCCTGGGCGGCCATCCGCGACATGGAGGTGAGGGGAGACCCCCCCCAAATACCCCCGAACCCCCTGAGCCCCCCACCCCGGTCCTGACCCGCCCCAAATACCCCCGAACCCCCTGAGCCCCCCACCCCGGTCCTGACCCCCCCCCCCCCCAATTACACCCGAGCCCCCCAAATGCCCCCAACCCCATCTGAGCCCCCCACCCCGGTCCTGACCCCCCCCCCCCCAATTACACCCGACACCCCCAGAGCCCCCCCTCCGGTCCTGAGCTCCCCAAATACCCTCAACCCCCCCCTGAGCCTCCCAAATAGCCCCGAGCCCCCCCTGAGCCCCCCCAGATCTTCTCGTGGGGGTCTCACGGTTGTTCTGTGCCCTCCCCCAGGTTTTGAGGACCCTCAAATCCTCTCGGGGGGGGGGGGGGGGGACAGAACAACCCCTGAGACCCCCAGGAGAGGATTGGGGGGACCCCAAAACCAGGGGTCCCCCGGGTCTTAGGGGGTGTTTTGTGCTCCCTCCCAGATTCAGGGGGTCCCCAAATCCTCTCTTGGCGGTCTCAGGGATTGTTCTGTGCCCCCCACCCCCAGGTTTTGGGGACCCCCAAATCCCCTTGTGGGGGGGTCTCAGTGTTGTTCTGCCCCCAGGTGCGGGGGGCTCCGGCCATCGCCCTGCTGGGCTGCCTCAGCCTGGCCGTGGAGCTGGCGGGGGGCGCGGGACCCACGGAGGATTTGGGGGCGCTGGAGGAGTTCGTGGGGCAGAAGTTGGGGTTCCTGCTCAGCGCCCGCCCCACGGCCGCCAACCTGGGCCGCGAGGCCGAGCGGCTCCGGGGCTGGGTCCGCCGGAGGGTGGAGACCCCCGGGGTCACCCCAAAACTGCTGCGGGAGAGGTGACGGCGCTGGGGGGAGGGGGAGACTTGGGGGGAGCTCCGGGAATCGTGGGGGGGGGGGGGATGCTGTGAGGGGTCTCGGGTGGGCTTGGGGTCGTGGGATGGGTTTGGGGTGGATTTGGGGTCCTGGGGTGAGTTTGGGGTCAGGATTTTGGGGGTGCCACCCCCGTCTCCCCCTGCCCAGCATCATCGAGTACATCGAGGGGCTGCTGGATAAGGACCGCAGGGACAACCGGAGCATCGGGGCGCACGGGGCCGACGCCATCCTGGGGGGGCTCCCGGGGGGGGGGCCCCGTCACCCTCCTGACCCACTGCAACACCGGGACCCTGGCCACGGCGGGCTACGGCACCGCGCTGGGTACGGGGCACCGGGGGGAACTGGGGGGCTCTGGGGGTCACCGGGGGGGGCACTGGGGGGCTCTGGGGGAGCACCGGGGGGACCTGGGGGGAACTGGGGGTCACTGGGGGGGGCACCGCGGGGAACTGGGGGGCTCTGGGGGAGCACCGGGGGGGGGCACTGGGGGGCTCTGGGGGAGCACCGGGGGGACCTGGGGGGAACTGGGGGGCTCTGGGGGAACTGGGGGTCACCGGGGGGGGCACCGGGGGGCTCTGGGGGAGCACCGGGGGGACCTGGGGGGAACTGGGGGGCTCTGGGGGTCACCGGGGGGGGCACTGGGGGGCTCTGGGGGAGCACCGGGGGGACCTGGGGGGAACTGGGGGGCTCTGGGGGAACTGGGGGTCACCGGGGGAGGCACCGGGGGGCACCGGGGGGCACTGGGGGACACTGGAGGAGCACCGGGGGGTACCAAGGGGCGCCGGGGGGGGCTCCCTGCCCGTGTTTTTCCCCCTCGGGGGTTTCGGGGCCTCGCTGTGGCAGCGTCCCTGAGGTGTCCCCCCCGTGTCCCTGCCGTGTCCCCAGGCGTGGTGCGGGCCCTGCACCAGCGCGGGGCCCTGTCCCGGGTGTTCTGCACCGAGACCCGGCCCTACAACCAGGGCTCACGGCTGTCGGCGCTGGAGCTGCGCCACGACGGGGTCCCCGTCACCGTCATCGCCGACAGCGCCGCCGCCGCCGCCATGAGGCTGCGCGGGGTGCACGGTCAGGGGGACGCCGGGACACGGGGACAGCGCGGGGGGACAAGGAAAAGGGACACGGGGCGGGGACGTGGGACGGGTGACAGAGTGGGCACAGGGATGGGGACGGGTGACACGGGCTAGGACTGGGACAAGGACACGGGGCACAGGGAGGGGCTGCGACAGGGGGCAGGTGACTCCGGACAGCGCTGACCCTCCTCTGTCCCCAGCCGTGGTGGTGGGTGCCGACCGCGTGGCGGCCAACGGCGACGTGGCCAACAAGATCGGCACGTTCCAGCTGGCGGTGGCCGCGAGGCACTTGGGGATCCCCTTCTACGTGGCCGCCCCAAGCAGCACCTGCGACCCCACGCTGGCCTCGGGCGACCTGATCCCCATCGAGGAGCGGCCGGGCACGGAGCTCACCCAGCTCGGGGGCGTCCTCCTGGCTGACCCCGGTGGGTGCCACGCGCGGGAGGGGGGTGCGGGTGTGCCAGAGCCCGCAGCAGGTCGCTGGGTCGGGGTCGGGGCTCCCTTTTGGGTCAGAGGGGCTGGGGTCGCTGCCAGAGCCCCCCTGACCCCATGTACCCCCTCCTCCCCCCCCTCCTGCTGCAGAGGCCGACGTGTGGAACCCGGCCTTTGACGTCACGCCGCACGAGCTCATCACCGGGGGCATCATCACGGAATGGGGGGTCTTCGCCCCCCCCGAGGCCTGCCGGGCGGTGGCGGAGCGGGGCCAGCAGTGACGGCTTCCGCCTCGGTGCGTCCCGGCGTGCCCCGCGCCGCGCCCCGGTGCATCCCGGCAGCCTTTGCGGCAATAAAGCCCCGGTGTATCCCGAAGTTCTTTGCGGCAATAACGCCTCGGTATATCCCGAAAGTCTTTGCGTCAGTAAAGCCTCGGTATATCCCGGCAACCTTTGCGGCAGTAACGCCTCGGTATATCCCGAAATTCTTTGCGGCAATAACGCCCCGGTATATCCCGGCAGCCTTTGCGGCAATAACGCCTCGGTATATCCCGAAATTCTTTACGGCAGTAACGCCTCGGTATATCCCGAAATTCTTTACGGCAGTAACGCCTCGGTATATCCCGGCAGCCTTTGCGGCAGTACCGCCCCGGTGTATCCCGGCGTGCCCCGCGCCGCCACACGGCGGCCATGGCGCAGGGCCCGCTCAAGGCGGCGGCCAAGCGCCCCAAGGCGGCGGCGGCGGCGGCGGCGGCGTCCCGGGGCATTCGCGGCCCGCGGAAGGGAGGTGCGGTGGCTCCCAGCGCCGGGGGAACGGGGCACAGGCGGCTCCGGGGTTCTCCTCGCGGATTCCACAGTTGGGGGGCGAGAGGAGGCCTCACGATTTGGGGGTGAAGGGAGGCCCCGGTTCGGCGGGGGGGTCCCGTGGAAGTCCCGGGGGGGTCCCCGGTGGCCCGGGGAGCTGGGGGCCGCCGGCGCGGGGTCTCAGCCCTGCCTCGCTCTCCCCAGGCCGCGCCATCGCCCCCAAGAAGCCGCGCGTGATCCAACAGCAGAGGCTGAAGAAGGTGAGGAGGGGAGGGGGGAGAAGCCTGGAGGGGTCCGGGGGCGGGGGGGTCTCACCTGTGCCCCCCCGACCCCTCCTCGTGCTCTGGGCAGCGGCTGGAGGTCGGGATCCGGATGCGGATCGAGCAGGAGACCGTGCAGCGCGCGCAGGGCGGGCTCCCCAAAAAGCTGGGCCTGGTCACAGCGCCCACCCCCGCCAAGGACAAAGCCAAGAAGGGCCGCGGCTGAGCCCCCCACCCCCGGCGGGGAAGGACCCCTGAGCCCCCCCCTCCGTGAGCTCCGTAAGGCGCGGGGGCGCTCCGGGCCGTTCTCACACTGTTCTTTAATAAAAGGGATTTGTGTCTCGCCCACACCCACAGGCCCGGTGTCTGGTTTTTGGGGGTCGCAGAGGGCTTGGGGGCTCCTGGAGGGGACAGACGGGGAGGGGGTGAGCATCGGGGAAGCCCCGAGATTTCGGGGGGGGGTCCCTGAGGGTGTCGCGGTACCCCCGGGAGGGTTCTGGGGGGGTGGTTAAAAGGTCCCCGGGGGTCTCGAGGGTCTCTGGGTGCCCAAGGCGGTCGCGCTGGACCCCAGGGGCATCCACTGGGGGGGGGTCCCGGTGTCTTCAAGGGGTTCGGGAGATTCTGTGGATCCTTGAGAGACTCCTGGGGAGGGTCCCGGTATCCTTGGGGAGGTCTTGGGGGTCCCGGTGGGTCTGGGGGTGTCCTCAGAGGGGTCCCGGTGTCCCCGGGGGGTTCTCGGTCCGTTCCCGGGGCTTTGGGGGATCCCGGCCCTTCCCCGTTTCCCGCCGCCGCCACAAATTTATGAATGGATCGATAAGCCCCGCCTCTACCACGAGGCTCTGCCCCCACACCACAGCTGATTGGTCAGCTGCGATTTGACTGACAGCTCGCCCCGCCCCGCGCTGATTGGCAGCGGAGGGAGCCACGGCAGCCAATGGGAGCGCGGTGCGGGCGTGGTCAGCGCCTGAGGGCGCCACGCCCCTTTTCGGGCGGGGCAAAACCACGTGGGGGGCCCTCCCCTCCCCCCACCGTGGGTGTGGTCGGCGAGGGCGTGGCCGGCGCGCAAAACCCCGCCTCCAATGACGTCAGGGAAATTCCCTGGAATCGGCGCCGCCGGGTTTATTTTGGGAAACAAACAGGGAACGGTTGGGGGAGGGGCTGGAGGCCGGAGCCCCCCCCGGGGGCCTCGCGTGGGGCGGGGCCCCCCGGACCCCCCCAAAGCCCTCCCGTGACTCGCCCACAGCCGGCGGGGCCGCGGCCCGCCGCTGCCGGGGCTCGCCCTGGACCGGGGGGGCAGAGGGTGGGGAACGGGGAACGCCCCCCAGCCCCCCATAAAAACCCACCAACCCCCCCCACTGCCCCCCCCCCGCACCCCAAAAACCTCCACGACCCCCGCCAGCCGTGGTACCCTAATTTCTGGGCAACCCCTCGGGGGTTTTGGGGGTCCCGGTGAGCTCCGGGGGAGTCTTGGGCACGCGGGACGGAAGCAGGGGGTCCCCGGGGGGGGTGTGGGGGGGTGTTGGAGGGCTCAGCGGGAATTGGGGACCCCCGGGGGGGTCTCGGGGTGCGGGGGCCCGACCCCTGTTCCTGCTGAACTGAGCCAGTTTATCCAAAGCAACTGCAAATCAGCTCAGCAGGCACCGGGGGCGGCGCCCGGGGGGCGTCCGGGGGTCCTGCGGGGGTCCCGGGGGTTGGGGGTGGTGGTCCCAGGGTCCCCGTGGGGGGCCCAGCATGCCGGGGGGGGGGGGGTTTTGGGGGGGGGATTCAGGTATTTAGGGTGATCCCAAGGAGGGGCTCTAAGGGCTGGGAGAGCCCCAAAGTTTTGGGGGGGCCCCTCGGTGCGGGCGAGGGGGGCGGGAGGCGGAACTTAGCCACTGTGAACACGGCGCGGCTGGACTCTGTTCACAGGTGGGCTAAGCCCTGCCCCCCCGGCCCCCAAAACCCCCCCAGCACCCCAAAACCACCCCCCCACCCCCCAAAGTCTCCGGGGCCCCCCAAACCCCCCCTCCCCTGGCACGGTGGCGGGGGCTGGGGCCCGTTGGAAATCCCTGGCAATGTGATTTTGGGCAGAAAACGGTAAAAAATCCCATCGCCAGGAACCCCGGCGGGCGGCAGCGGTGGGGGGGGGAGTCGGACACCCCGGTGGGGGGGGTCGGACACCCCGGTGAGGGTCCCGGTGCTCCCACGGTGCCGTCTCAGCGTCGAGGCCGGAGCCCGGTGCCACCTGTGGGAAAGGGGGGAGGTCGGTGGGAGGGGGTCACCCCTGGAGGGTCACCCCTGGGGGGGGGGGTCTCCAGGTGGTTTTGGGGGGTCCAGGTGGGGTCTCCCGGTGTTTTGGGGGGATCCTGGCGGGGTCCCAGGGTAGGGGAGTCTGTGTGGAGATGGGATGGGGACACTGTGGGGACGCAGGAGGGACGGTGGCACTGGGACAGGACTGGGACACGGAGCTGGGGACACGGCAGGGGGACAGGACTGGGACACGGCAGGGGGACAGGGCTGGGGACACGGCAGGGGGACAGGGTTGGGGACGCGGCGCTGGGACAGGGTTGGGGACACGGCACGGGGACACGGCGCTGGTGGCTGTCCCCACTCCCAGCACCGTCACCAGTCCGGGCTGTGAAACGTGTCCCCGGCCGTGCCACGTCCCCAGTGTCCCCTCGCTGTCCCCAGGGCGGGGTGGGCACTCCAGGACCCCCCGGATGCCCCCAAGGGGCCGGGACCCGCGGTGCCATCGGTGTCGCCGTGTCCCCGTGGCGGGACCCCCGCGGTGGCTCTGTCCCGGCCCCGCTGTCCCCAGCGCTGGTGGCCACGGTGGCTGCGGGGCTGGTGGCCGCGCTGGTGTCCCTGGTGTCCCCGGGGCCCTGCAGGCGCCATGTGGGACCCACGAGGCCCCGCCCGGTCGTGACATCAGCGTCGTCACGACAACGGGGCGACTTCAAAGGGAATCGGGTGGAACCGGCCCAAAAAATGGGGGTAAACAGCGGCGGCGGCACCGACACGGGCCCGGGGGCCCGGGGGGACTCGGGGAGGGTTTGAGGGGCGCCCCGATCCCGGGTCCCCACCGGGGGGGGTCGCGACAATCGCGACGGTGGCGGCCCGCCCGGTGCCAGCGGGGCTCAGCTGTCCCCGGTACCGGAGGTGGCGGCACCGGCACGAGGCCGGGAGGGGTCCGGGAGGGCTCGGGGGTCCCGGGGGTGCCCAGACCCTGGGGTCCCCGCCAAGGGGTCACAACGGCTGCGACAGACACGGCCCCGCGCTGCCACCGGCCCCGCCGGCACAGCCCGGTGCCCCCCAAGAGTGGGGCGGGGGGTGACCTCGCGTTTGGGGGTGGGAGGGCTCGGATTTGGGGGCTCCCCCCCCGGGTTCTGGCGTGTCCCCTCGGTTTTTCTGGGGGGGGCCCCCCCCTGGTTTTGGGGGCCCCTCCCGGTGCCCCCCCGGCGCCAGGGCGGTGCCGGCCCGGCCGCCCCGACCGGCTCCCGCGGCCCCGGGCGGGGGCGGCCCCGGCGGGGGGGGCGGGGGGTGCCCGGTGCCAAAATTCCCACCTTCGTCCCCAAAACGGGAGTGGGAAAAGGCAGCGGCGCCGCCCGACGCCTGCGGAATGCAGGAACGGGGCTGGGATGGGGGGGGGGCGGGGGGGTTTTGGGGGGCCGTGGTTTGGGGGGCTGATATGGGGGGGCAGTTTGGGGGTCCCATGTCGGCTTGGGGGGGTGAGGGGGTGTGTGGTGGGGGCGGGGGGCTCTGCGTGTTGGTGGTCCCAAGGCCAAAGGGATGAGGCCGGGGGTGCTGCCGGGGATTCTGGGGGTCCCAAGGCTGGGGTGCAGCGGGTCTGGGGGCTCCGGTGGGTCCGCGGGACTGGGGGGTCCAACAGCGGAGGGGAGAGCCGACACCGAGTGGATTTGGGGGATTCCGGGCCCGGGGTGGGGGGGGGGGGGGTCTGCCGGGTTTTGGGGGTCCCAGACCGGGAGGGGTCTGGAATTTGGGGATGTCGCAGGTGAGACTTGGACTTCCCAGACCGGAGGGGCTGCGGGGGGCGGGGGGGGGGGGGGGCGCGGTCTGAGATCTGGGGTTCATGGGGGGGGGGTGTGGGGGGGGGATCTGTGGGTTTGGGGGGTTCTCATGCCGGGTTGGTGGGGGGTGGGGGGTGTCCGGGATTTTGGGGTTCCCAGGCCGGGGCGGCTCCGGCGTCGCTCGGGCCAAGCGGGGGCGGGGGCGGGAAGGGGCCGCCCCGTCCGCGCCCGTCGGCGCCGGGGGGAAAGGATGAATCACCGCCCGGCGCCACCGCCCCCCCCGGCCCCCCCCGGCCCACGCCCCACCGACGGGCCCGGAGCCCCCCGGAACCCCCCCCCCCGGGACCCCCCCGCACCCCCCTGCCCAGCCCTCGGCAGCCTCGGGCCGTCGATGGCCGCGGCGCTGGCGCCGCCGGCCCCGGGGGAACGCGGAGCGATCCGGTGGGATCCGGCGGGACCCCGCGGCCCTTCCCGCCATCCCCGGCCGGGCACGAGGCCACGGCCGCGGCCCCTCTCCCGCCGCCCCGGAACCTTCCAGGGGTCCCGCGGGGCCGTTACTCACCGGCAGCGGCGGCCGGGGGTCCCGGGGGGCTCCGGGGGGGGGAGTGAGGGGAGGCCGGGCCGGGGGAGGGGGGCTCCGGGGGCTCCCGGGGGCTCCCCAAGTCTCTGACTTTTACTCCAAGAAGGGAAACGCTTTTAAACGTTTCGCTCCGCCCCGGGAGCGACGAGGCCGCGGCGGCGGAGGGGAAGGGGGGGGGGGGGAGGGACCGGGCTTGCCTCCGCCCGCCCCGGGACCGCCCCGGGACCGCCCCGAGCCCGCACCCCCCCCCTCACCGAACCCGCACCCGCCCGGATCCCCGCACGGCCCCGCGGCGGCGCCGGGACTGAGCGGGTGGGCAAAGGAGAGGTGGTGGCGAGGAGCCACGTGCCCCACGGCGAGGGGGGGTCAGAGCGATGTGTGCCCCACGGCGAGGGGGATCAGTGCCCCACTGAAAGGGGGTTCGCTGCCCCATGGCACACCCCACAGTGAGCACCTCCCGTGCCCCATGGCATGGGGGCCATGTGCCCCATGGCACAGGGACTGCGTGCCCCACAGAAAGGGGGTTCGGTACTCTACAAAAAGGGGGTTCAGTGCCCCATGGCACAGGGACTGTGCCCCCCATGGCAAGGGGGCTTTGTGCCGCACTGAAAGGGGGTTCAGTGCCCCACAGAAAGGGGGTTCGCTGCCCCATGGCATGGGGGCCGCGTGCCCCATGGTAAGGGGGCTGTGTGCCCCACTGAAAGGGGGTTCGCTGCCCCATGGCACACCCCACAGCGAGCATCTCCCGTGCCCCATGGCCGGGGGGCCGGACACCCCACAGCGATGCCCGGGTGCCCCGTGGCCGTGGGGCGCCACAGGCCCTGGCGGGGCCGGGGTTTGGCGGGGGGCTGGGGGTCACCATGGCGATGCTGCACACACAGACATTAAACAGAGTTTTATATCGGAAGTAGCGAAACCACAACGCGTCACCGCTGCCGCGGCGCCAGCCCTGCCCCACACCCCGCGGCCCTGCCCCACGGCCCTGCCCCACAGCCAGCCCTGCCCCGTGGCCCTGCCCCACGGGGGGGAATGCCCCAGCCCTGCCCCACCGCCCACCCTAGCCCCCTGCCCCATAGACTGCCCCATAAGCCCCCCTGCCCCGCAGCCAGCCCTGCCCCATCGACTGCCCCACACCCCCCCCAGGAGTGCGGCAGAATGGGCACCCCGGTGGCCCCCAGTGCCCCCCAGAGTCCCCCAGGGCCTTCCTGGTGCCACCCCACATCTGGCAGCGGCTGCACATCTGGGACAGCACAACGCCCCCCCCCCCACCTTCACCAGCTGCTAATTTTAAACACGGGACCCCCCCCCCCCCCCCCCGGCCTCCCGAGGGCTCCCGGCCCCACCAGGGTCAGGCACGTAACGGGGACGTGGCACGGGGGACACGGGGGACACGGGACAGGGGGGACACGGAATGCTGGCCACGGCATGTGGCAGTGCCAGCACGCAGCACACGCGTGTGCCCGCGCGTGGCCGTGCACGCCTGCACACGCACACCTGCGCACAGCTGCACGCGTGTGCTCACAGCAACAGGCCCACAGCAGGGACCCGGTGGCCATCTCAGGTCCCTCTGGGCCCCACGGTGGCCACACTGGCCGTGCTGAGGCCCTGCTGGGACCGTGGTGGCCGTGCCAGGTCTGTTTGTCACAGGTAGCCACGGTGGCCGTGCTGGCTCGCTGTGGGTCCCGCGGTGGCCCTGCTGGGTGCCTGTGTGGCCGTGGTGGCCCCGTGGGCTCGCTGCAGGCTCCCCGTGGGCTTGCTGTGGCCCAGGGCTCGGCGATGCCCTTTCTAGGCAATGGCAGCAGCCGGGCCATCGCCCACGCGCCGCCGGCACATTCCTCCCGCCTGAGTCAGCCCGGCCGGGAGGAGCGGGAGCGGCAGCGGGGCCGGCACGGCCCGGGCACGGCACGGCACGGCACGGCATGGCACCGACACGGGTGTCACTGGTGTGGGACTGCAGGGCACGGCATGGCAGTGACAGGGGTGACACCAGCACAGCAGGACATGGCACGGCATGGCAGTGACAGGGGTGTCACCAGCACAGCACAGCAGGACATGGCACGGCACGGCACGGCACGGCATGGCACTGACATGGGTGTCACTGGTGTGGGACTGCAGGGCACGGCATGGCAGTGACAGGGGTGTCACCAGCACAGAACAGGGCACAGCATGGCACTGCCACAGCTGTCACCAGCATAGAACAGGGCACAGCAGTGACAGGGCAGTGTCACCAGCATGGAACAGCAGGGCACGGCATGGCAGTGACACGGGTGACACCACCATGGAGCAGGGCATGGCATGGCACTGACACGGGTGACACCACCATGGAACAGGGCATGGCATGGCACTGACACGGGTGACACCACCATGGAGCAGGGCATGGCATGGTGGTGACACGGGTGACACCACCATGGAGCAGGGCATGGCATGGCACTGACACGGGTGACACCACCATGGAACAGGGCACGGCATGGCACTGACACGGGTGACACCACCATGGAGCAGGGCACGGCATGGCACTGACACGGGTGACACCACCATGGAACAGGGCATGGCATGGCAGTGACACGGGTGACACCACCATGGAACAGGGCATGGCATGGCAGTGACACGGGTGACACCACCATGGAACAGGACATGGCATGGCACTGACACGGGTGACACCACCATGGAGCAGGGCACGGCATGGCACTGACACGGGTGACACTGGCACGGCACAGACACGGACCACCATGGCTCGTGCGTGTCACAGACACGGCACACACGTGGCACCACACTCATGTGCCCTGGCACTGGGTGAACTGGGAGCACTGGACAGCGCTGGCAGTGACTGGGAGCACTGGGGGGGGGGGCACTGGGCCGGGATTTCCCTTTCCTCCCCCCGGAGCTCCCTCCTGGCTCCTTCCTTCCTCAGCCTGGGCTCCCCAGACCCCCTGGATACCCCCAGACCCCGGGACACCCCAGACCCCCCCAGTGTCCCTGGCCACCTCCGGCTCCCGTCCCCCTCCAAGGACCCTGGGGAGCTCCGTGCCTCTGCTGGGGAGTGGGGCTGGGGGCTGTGGGTGGGTGGCTCCCAATTTGGGTGGGTGGGTCCCGATATAGGTCGGTGGGTCCCGAAGCGGGTTGGTGGGAGGCATAGTGGGGGTTGGTGGGTTCCTGCTGTGGGTCGGGGGGTCCCCATACGGGTCGGGGGGGTCCCCGTGTGCTCCCGTCGCGGGTCCCGCCGTTGCCTGGCGACGCTGTTTTGGCGGGGCTGAGTCACGGCCGTGACTCACCGGCAGTCCCGGGACCGGCACCACCGGGCGGGGCCTCCGGAGGTGGCCCTGCGGGGGCCGGGGCTTGCCCAGGGGGGTGTCCCCCAAGAGGGAGGGTCCCCAGGGGGGTGTCCCCCGAGGGGGAGGGTCCCCAGGGGATGTCCCCCGAGAGGGAGGGTCCCGGGGGCGTCCCCGGGGGGTGGGGGGGGGGTGGGGAGGAGGGTGCCCGGCCCCTCCCAGGGCACGAGGCAGAAGGGTGATGGGCACCCACGGGCCCCCCTGCACCCCTGGGTGCCCCCCCCCAAATCCGCCTTCACCCCGGAGCCTCCCCGAATTTTTGTGTCCCCCCCCTCACCCCCCTAGATGTCCCCGCTGCGATCCGGGGGGGTCCCGGGGGATCCCGATACGGCGGGGGAAGGGGGGGGAGGAGGCCCCGGGGGCCCCCCGGTGCAGAGGGTGGGGGGTACGGGGGGGTGGGGGGGTGACTCAGGGCCGAACCACGCGGCCGTGAGTCACCCTGGGGTGGGATCGGCGGGTCCGGACAAAGGCGCTTTCACAGCAATGGCCCCCCCGGCACCCCCGCAGACCCCCCCAAACCTTTGGGGCCCCTCCCGGGTGTTTGGGGGTGGGGGGGGGGACATCACCCTCTCCCCGCGCCCCCCCCCCCACCTCCCTCTCCCGGCGTCACGCCCCGACTTGTAGGGGCCGGTGAGTCACCGGGCGGGGCCGGGCCGCGGGTTGTGGCGTCGCTGGGAGCACCGGGACCACCGGGAGGAGCCGTCGGGACCCCCGGGCACAGGGACCACCGGGACCCCCGCGGACCGCTAGCACGGCGTGGCAACGGGACCACCACGGCAGCGGCGCCGGGGTGGCCCCGGCATGAAGCGCCATGTGCCACCTTGCGGGGAGCGGCTCAGCCGGCCCACCCCGCCCCACCCCGCCTCCCGTGCCTCAGTTTCCCCGCTCACATCGTGCCGGACTGTGCCGTGCCACCCGGGCCCTGCTCCCCAGCTATGGCGGGGGCCGGCTGCCGCGCTGGTTGGGGTCCGCTGGAGGGAACACGGGGGTCCCACTCTGCAGATCCCCCCCCCCCCGAGCCCCCCGGCCGGGCTCGCAGGGGTTAACGGAGGCCGCGGCCCCTGTAAAGGGGCGGGGCTGAAAGGGGCGGGGTCGAGGCGGGGAGGGGCTGCCGAGGAGGAGGGGCGTGCGATCAGTGGGCGGGGCCTCCGGGCTACGCTGAGCCCCGCCCCCCTTCAGAGCCGGGGGACACCTGGGGACACCTGGGGACACCTGGGGACACCTGGGGACATCCCACCCACACCTGGAGACACCTGGGGACATCCCACTCACACCTGGGGACACCTGGGGACATCCCACCCACACCTGGGGGTCCCTGGGGACATCCCACTCACACCTGGGGGTCCCTGGGGACATCCCACTCACACCTGGGGACACCTGGGGACATCCCACCCACCCCGGGGGGGGTCTCACAGGTTCCCAGCCCGAGACAAGAGCTGCTGTGGGCTCAAATCCGGGGGAACTGGGGTTCAGCCGGGCAATGACCCCCCCAGTTTTTTCCCCTTTTCCCCATTTCTCACACCCTGGGTGCTGATGGATGCTGGGCGCTCAGGGATGCGGTGGGATCCCCACAAGAACCGATCCAGGGTCCTGCCGGAGGACAGGGGATGAGAGCACATCCCAAACCCCAGGGCGGGATGGAGGAGGACACACCCCGGGTGCTGCAGGCAGCTGGGGGATGAGGCTGGATCCCGCGTCCTGCTGGGTGGAGGACGGTGTGGGAGCCCCTGTCCCACCAGGGATCGATCGATCGGTCCCAGATCCGCCCAGGCTGTCGGTGAATTTGGGGTAAAACCACCGATATTCGACATTCATCCCGATGATCCTGGGGTGATCCTCCCTAGGCAGAAATTCCCCAAACCCACGAATTTCCCCACGGCAGGAGCAACCAGGGATTCCCTGAAGAACCCAAACCTCCCTGATCTTCCCCTAAAAGATGCCGCTACTCCGAGATTCCTGGGATGCCCCGGGGCGGGGAGCGTTTATCACGGCGATTACCGAAATTGCGGCGATTGACCCCAATCCCCAAAAGGCCACCGCGGCGCCCCGCCCGTCTGGAAGCGCAGACACCCCCGGACGCGGCGGCACTGACCACGCGCAGCCTCTAGGCCCCAAACGGAGGCACCGGGAGCAGCGGCGGCACCGGTACTGGGAGCACTGGGAGCACTGGGAGCACTGGGAGCACTGGGACAGAGCGCTGTGGTGTCCCTCTCCACACCACCAGCAACGCCGGCCAGACCAGCCGCACGCCACGCCAGGAGAACAGGGGACGCCAGAAGCATCTGGAATGGGGAGCCACACCTAGCCACGTGCCGTGCGGGTGGCCCGAGAGGTGGCACGGGAGGTGGCACCGGTCCCCACGCCACGCCAGAAGCACCGCGAGGCTGTGGTGCCCAGCCTCACTCAGGACACACGAGGAGCCCGTGGTGTGCCACCCCGCGCTGCGCTGGTGGCACTGGGATCGCCGTCCCGCTGCCACGCATGGAGGCCACGGGCCAGTTTGACATGTGGCGGGACTACCTGGGGCTGGCGGCTATGGTGGCCATGTTCCTCCGTGACCCCGTGGGCCCTGGGGACACCTTGGTGCCGCTGGGAGCCCTGTCTCCGTGCGCTGGGCCAGCTCCATGTGTGGGGCCAGCTCCGTCTGCTGAGCCTGCTCCACATGTGGGGCCAGCTCCACGTGTGGGGCCAGCTCAATGTGCTGAACCAGCTCCACGTGTGGGGCCAGCTCCACCTGTGGGGCCAGCTCCACGTGTGGGGCCAGCTCAATGTGCTGAACCAGCTCCATGTGCCAGACCAGCTCCACGTGTGGGACCAGCTCCGCGCACTGAACCAGCTCCACGTGCGGGACCAGCTCCACGTGCGGGACCAGCTCCGTGCTCGTTCTGCCAGCACAACGGCGAGGCCCCGGGCGTGTACTGGAGCCACAGCCTGCGGGACGCGCAGGGACGCCTGCAGTGCCCGGTGCTGCGCAGCTACGTCTGTCCCCAGTGCGGGGCCACGCAGGACCAGGCCCACACGCGCCGCTTCTGCCCCCGCACGCACCGCAGCTACACGTCCGTCTACTCCCGCCCGGTGCCCGCCAGGAGCAGGCAGAGGAACACCAGGATGTAGCCGAGGGATGGAGGATCCCGTGTCAGCGTGCAGGTACCGGCGGGGTGTGGTGTGCCACAGCGGACGTGGCACGTCCGGGCTTTGTCCAGGGCTGGGATTCCCGTGAGGAATCTCGTGATGGAGGGAAGGGGGCACGGCAGGGATGGAGGATGCCACATCCCCGCGGCAGGATTGGGGTTTGTGGTGTCCCAGTGATGCCTCAGTGGCTGTGCAGCATCCAAACCTGGGTTTAGCCAGATTCCCCATGAGGAATCTCGTCAGGGAACCAGAGCTACCAAGGGGAGGGCACCAGGAGACAGGTGGCAGGTGACACTGGGAAGCAGCCAAAGGATGGAAGACTCCATGTCCCCATGCAGGTACTGAGGGTTTTCAGATCCAAGCCTGGATTTGGGCAGGAACGGGATTTCCATGAGGGAATCTCACCAAGGAGCCAGAGCTAAAGGAAGGCACTGGGAAACAGGTGACATGAGGGAAGGAGACTTGGATTTATCCAGGACGGGATTCCTGCAGGAATCCCATCAGGAATTTGGCACTAATCATGGGCTGCGTGCTGCTGCTTCCTGGTGCTCCTGCCTCTTTCTCCTGGATTCTCTTCCAGGGACTTCCTCAGCGGATGAGACCACGGCTTGGAGCTTGACTGGGACCAGTCTCCCCAGTTTGTGCCGCCTCCCAGTGCCGCGGCACCCCGGAAGAGTCGCTCCGGCCAGATTTGGGTGCTGCCAGCGGGGCCAGTTCTGAGTTTTGGGTTAGGTTTGAGCTTTGAGTTCTGAGTTTTGGTTAATCCCAAAAGGGGTTGGTGCTCCATTTGCTGGAGCTGTTTCCAGGTTTTTTGGGTTGAATTTTTGACTTTTGGTTAATCCCAGGCCGGGAAGGGGCCAGTGCTCCAGGTGCTGGAGCTGTTACCAGTTTTTTTGGGCTGGATTTTTGAGTTTTGGTTAATCCCAGGCCAGAAAGGGACTCCAAGTGTTGGAGCCTTTATCCCACCACCACAGCCGTTCCTTAGCGTTTTGGGTGGGTTTGGTGGGATTTGTTCACCCGCGACGGCGCGTAGCGAGTGCTGGAACCATTCTCCAGACAAAGGTTGGTTTATTCCCATCTCTTCCATCAATAAATTATTATTATTCCTGATGTCCCTACCCCTCTTTCCAGCGGCTTCCACTGGGCACTGCCCTCCGGCCACGCCGTGGCTTCGGCCTCCTCAGCAGCTCCAGCCCTCGGCGGGCTCCCATGGCCAGGCGGCTGTGGGGGGACGTGGCATCACTCGGGGGGTGCTGGACCCCCCATCCCAGGGAAATCCGGGTGGATTTAGGACTTACTTGAGGTCTGAGAGTTCCCGGATCAGCCCGCGGACGACGTCGCTGGCATCCGCCAGCTCCGCGGCTTTGGCGCTGCCGGGGGAAGGAGAGTCAGGATTTTTCCACTCCCCAGGTCAGGGAATTTTAGTCAAAATCAGGATTTTACTCCTGCAGTAGGGTCTGGATCCACCTACCTTTCCCATGGGCTGTTCTGCGTGGATCCGATGTGGATCTGGCCAGTGGTGTCCCATGGCTGCAGGGAAAGAAAGGAGCTGGGAAGGCCAGGGGGATGGGGAGGGTCCCAGTTTGGGTGGGGAGGGGTCCCTGGATCCCAGTTTGGGATGGGGAGGGGTCCCTGGATCCCAGTTTGAGGTCACCCCAGTTGTACCTTCTCTGCTGGGAGCTCTGGGCTGGTCCCTTCCTGCTGCTCCTGGGGCTCGGTGCTGGTTCCTGCTGGATCTAACCCTGGTGTGGCCATCCTGGAATTCCCACCCTGGGAATTCCTGCTCTCTGCGTCCCCTCCACCGCTCTGGGGACCTCTGGGACCGTCTGGTGGCCCCGTGTCCATTCCCAGGGCAATCCCAGTGCCACATCCATCCTCCAGGGCACCTTCTTGCCCCTCTCCCGCTGCATCCGTCCCCTCTGAACTTTCCTCAGGGGCCGTGTCCATCGCCGTGTCCTGGTGTGCTCCAGAATCCCCTTGTTTTGGTGACTCCCGCTCATTCTCTCCCATTCTATCCAAAATTCCCAGTTTGGGGATCTCCCAGTTTGGCTCTGGCAGTTCCTCTCCTGCCCCATCTGCCTCTGGAATTCCTGGTTTCACCGGCTCTGGCTGCTCCTCTGCTGCCCCACCCGAAATTCCGTGTCTTGGTGACTCCAGCTGCTCCTCTCCTGCCCCATCCCCCTCCAAAATCCCTGGTCTTGGTGATTCCAGTTGCTCCTCTCCTGTTCCATCCAAAATTCCCACTTTCAGCGACTCCAACTGCTCCTTTCCCGCTCCATCCCCCTCCAAGATTCCCCGCTGAGATGATTCCAGACGGTTCTGTCCCATTCCATCCAAAATTACAAGTTTCACTGACTCTGGGGGCTCCTCTCCTGCCCCATCAACCTCCAAAATTGCCGGTTTTGGCGATTCTCGACAATTCTCTCCTGCCCCATCTAAAATTCCTGGTTTTGGTGACTCCAGCTGCTTTTCTCCTGCCCCATCCACCTCCAAAATTCCTGGTCTTGGTGATTCCAGCTGATCCCCTCCTGTTCCATCCAAAATTCCCACTTTCAGAGACTCCAACTGCTCTTCTCCTGCCCCATCCACCTCCAAAATGGCTAGTTTTGGCGATTCTTGATAATTCTCTCCTGGCCCATCCAAAATTCCTGATTTTGGTGACTGCAGCTCATCCTCTCCTGTCCCATCCACTTCTAAAATTCCCAGTTGGGGCACTTCCAGATGATTCTCTTCCACCCCATCAGAAATGCCCTCTTTGGATGATCCCAGTGCTCTGCCACTTCCAATTTCCTCATCTCTCCCTTCCTGAAAAATCACGTTAAAAACCCCAGTTTGGGGAGTTTTTCCCTCTGCTGGGACCTCGGGGTCCATCCCAGCAGGATCTCCCGGTGCTTCCTGAAGGATCCTCTTGGCTTTGGGAGCGTGGAATTTCCTGTCGCCTGTTGTGTGTGTGTTGGGGAGGGGGGGAAAAAAGGAAATCTCAGTTTGGATGTGGGGATCCCAGTCGAGTCACAGTGGCCCCAAACTGGGATATTTGGGTGTTTTCCTTTTACCTGGGAGTGGGCAGCTCCTGCGCTTCCCCATCCTGGCGCTACCTGGGAGGGACAAGGAGCAGCCCCAAATTACCTCAGCTCCCCATTACTCCCACCCCAGTCCCCCTCAGGCCCCAGCAACCATTTTCCCCTCACAGCCCTCAACCCCCCAGTCAGCTCAAACAACATCCCCCAGCTCCCCTAAAGGCACAACCGCAACATAAAGCCCCAAACCCTCGGTGCCTCAGGTGAAAATCGTGGAATTTCCGCCGATTTCCACCCCATTTTCCACCTCGGGGCATTCTGCCCACCGTCCCCCCTCACGTTTTTCCCGCCTTTTCCCTGCCGGGAGCGGGGCAGGCTGGGAGTTGTAGTTCTCCCGCGCCGCGAAGCGAGACGCAACCGCAGAGCTGTTTTTACGACAGCGGCTTTTGCGACGGCGGTGCTGTAAAGCGCGGGGTGTTGACAGCGACCGGCGGAGCAGGAAGTGAGTGAGGATAAACCTGGATAAACCGGGATAAACCGGGATAAACCGTGATAACCGGGAGCGCTGGGGTCACCTGAATCGGGGGGTGAGGGGCTGCGGGCAGCTGGGCGGTGACGGTGCCTTGTGGGGTGCTCTGGGAGGGGGCAAAAGGCGCCATGGGGCCTTGTGGGGGCGCGACCGGGGCCTTGTGAGGGGCGGGGGGGACACCGAGATCTTTTGGGGGGCTCTGGGAGGGGATTGGGGCGCTAAAGGTGGCTCGGAGGAGACCGGAGGGGCTCGGAGGAGACCGGGGTGGGGCTCGGGTCCAGCTGAGGGCGGGGGTCTCGCCGTGTTCCCCCTCCCCAGCCCGGCCCGGCGGGACGCGGAGCCATGAGCCGAGCCGGGAGGGTCCCGGGCCGGGGCGCCGCCGCGGCCAGGCAGGTGCGTGTGACCCCCGGGCCGCCCTGCTCTGGGTGCCGGGGGGTCCCATCCTCCCCTCCTCCCCCTCGAACACTCCGGGGGATCCCTGGATCTGGGGGGCGATCGCGGGATCCCCTCAGCGCTGTCGCCCCCTCCCCAGATGGGGCTGCTGGCGGATCCCGGCGCCGGGGGGAGCCCGGGGGATGCCGGCGGTGACGGGGACGCGGCGCTGGAGGCGGAGCTGCTGCTGCTGCTGGGGGGCCGGGAGGCGCCGGAGCGGGGGGCACCACCCCAACCCCCCCCGCGAGGTGAATCCCCCTCCCCTCCTCCTCGAACGGGGATCAACTCCCCCCCCCAAAATCGGTTTGTGACCCCCCTGTTCCCACCCTAGATCTGGCAGCAGTGGAGGCCCTGGCCCGGCTCTGCCTGCGGGACCCCCCGGAGGAAGAGGAGGAGGAAGGGGAGGAAGATCTGGAGAACGAGGAGGAGCTGCTGGTGAGGGGGGAGGTGGTGAGCCTGGAAAAGGGGATCCTGCCCAGGCTGATTCCCGGGATCCCTGAGCCTGGAAAAGGGGATCCTGCCCAGGCTGATTCCCGGGATCCCTGAGCCTGGAAAAGGGGATCCTGCCCAGGCTGATTCCCGGGATCCCTGAGCCTGGAAAAGGGGATCCTGCCCAGGCTGATTCCCGGGATCCCTGAGCAGGCAGAGCTGCAGGAGGTGCTGGAGGAGGGGTCCGGGAGCGCAGCGGATGCAGAGACCCCGCAGGTACGGCCGGGGTGATCCCAGTGCCCATCCCAATCCCGATCCCAGGGTGGATTCCGGAAGGGTTCCCGGTGATCCGGGGCTCCTGCTGCTCCCGCTGTTCCCAGTGCGGCTGCCGGTGTTCCCGCAGGATCCCGCACCCGCGGGGGCGCTGCTGGCCGAGCTGGAGGAGCGGGCGGAGCTCTACCGGGCCGCGCTGGGCAGCAACGGGAGCAGCAACGGGAGCAGCAACGGGAGCAGCGGGGCCCGGCTCCGGCGCCTCCAGCGCGGCCTCAAGGTGAATCCAAACCCCTGAAATCGGGGCTTCGGCTGCTCTGGCCTCACCTCTGCCCTTCAAGCCCTCGGGGTGACCCTGGGTTCCTGCTGGTTTTCCCAAATATTGAGCAGCTTGTCACAGTTCTGAACCAGTGTGGCCTGAATCTGAGCAGTTTTGTGCTGTTTTTCCCAGTTCTGAGCCCACTTTTATTTGACTTTTCCCAGTTCTGACCGGTTTAATGACAACGAAATCCCATTTAATTCCCCATATTCCGTTATTATTATTCCAATTATGCCCTATTATTATTCCATGTCACCCCCTTATTTTCTACCCCATCCGTTTCCTTTCCTTCGGTCCTGAGTCTTATCCCATTTTCTGGCTGCAGATCCCATTTTCGCCCTGTTTTTCCACGCTCTGCCCCCATTTCACCCCTTTCCCCCAGATTTTCACCCTTTTCCCCCGCTCCCCTTTTCCCCCAGACCCTGGAGCAGATGCTGGAGTCCGTGCGGAGCGGGAAGCCGATCGACCAGGCCGAGATTCCTCCTCCTGTGGCTCTGGGGAAGGCTGGTGGGACCCCTGGGCCGCCTCCCCCCGTGAGCCCTGAGCCCCCAGCGCAGCCCCCTGCCCCTCCGCAGCCTCCCCCAGCCCCGATCCCTGCCCGGATCCCTGCCCGGATCCCGGCTCGGTGCCGGCGCTCCGGCTGCGCCTCCAGGAGCTGCAGAAGGAAGCTCTGGCGGCCAAACGCCGTGGGGACAATGCCGTGGCCCTGGAGCACTTCAGGGCGGCCAAGGTACGCCCAGGATTCCCAGAATCCCCCCCAGATCCCCTCCTCTTCCCCAGAATTCCATTTTCCTGTGGTTTTCCAGAGGCTGGAGGCGCAGCTGGAGGCGCTGGGGCAAGCCGGGCTCCGCCAGCCCCGGGTGAGACCCCGACCCCGATGGAAAGGGTGGAACCCCGCCGTTCAAACCCCCCCGTTTTGGGGGTCCTGGTGGGATCTGGCTGCTCCTTTCCTGCAGATCCACAGCCAGAGGAGCCGAGGGATCCGCCAGCGAGGGATCCGCCAGCGAGGGATCCACCGGCCACCAGCCCAGGTCAGCTCCCTCCTGGGAAGGGGAACAGGGAGGAAAAGGGGGATTTGTTGGGATTTTCCCGTTTTTGCCCACCCCAGAGCCCCCCCGGGCGCCGCGGGACGTGCGGAGGCGCTGGAGCAGCGCATGGAGCGGTACCGGGCGGCCGCGGGCCAGGCCAAGGACAGCGGGGACGCCAGGAAGGCTCGGATGCACGAGAGGATCGTCAAGGTGGGAGGGCTGCAGCCCAGAGCGGGGATCCCAGTCCTAGAATAAAGATCCCAGTCCCAGAGCGGGGATCCCAGTCCCAGAGCTGCACCCCGGAGCTGGGATCCCAATCCTAGAATAAAGATCCCAGTCCCAGAGTGGGGATCCCAGTCCCAGAGCGGGGATCCCAGTCCCAGAGCTGCACCCCGGAGCTGGGATCCCAGTCCTAGAATAAAGATCCCAGACCCAGAGCAGGGATCCCAGTCCCAGAGCGGGGATCCCAGTCCCAGAGCTGCACCCCGGAGCTGGGATCCCAGTCCTAGAATAAAGATCCCAGTCCCAGAGCGGGGATCCCAGTCCCAGAACAGCATCTAGTCCCAGTGTCCCCACAATGGCACCAGTCCTCCTCTGTGGGTGCTCCCAGTCTGTCCCCAGTGCTCCCAGTCCCCCTCTGGGTGCCCCCTGACCCCCTGTGCCCCCTCCCCAGCAATACCAGGCCGCCCTCCGTGCCCACAGCGCCGGCAAAGCCGTGGATCTCTCGGAGCTGCCGGTTCCCCCGGGTACGTTCCCTCTCCCTGACCCGGGGAGGGGCGTGGGGGGGTCGGGAAGGTCCCGTTCCCACCGGGGTCCCCCCCTTTTCCAGGCTTCCCCCCCATCCAGGGCACGGAGAACCCAGCAGAGCCCAGCATCTCTGGGATGCTGGAGGCGGCCTTGAGGCTGACGGGGCCGGAGCAGGAGGAAGAGGAGGAGGAAGAAAAGCAAAAGGAGGACACCAAGGTAGGATTTTTGGGGGGGGGGGCGGGGGGGGTCCAGGGCCCAGTGATTCTCATCCCCCCCCTTCTCCAGGTCCAGCCCAGCGCTCCCCCCGCGCCCCCTCCCAAACAACCCAGCCCGGAATTCCCAACCGGCTCCCAAACCCGCTGGGAAAGGTAACAGGAGGGTCTGGGGGCGGGGATGGGGGGGGTCAGGGCACCCCCTGACCCCCTCCCAGCGGGGTGAGGGCCCCCCCTGACCCCCGTGCCCCCTGCCAGCCCAGCAGCAGCTGGAGTTCCTGGAGCTGCGGCGCCGGCAGCTGGCGCAGGCCGCGCTGCGCGCCAAGCGCCGCAACGACCTGGAGGGAGCCAAGCTGCTGCTGCGGCGCGCCAAGGGCGTCGAGGGGCTCATCGGGGCCGCCCGCGGGGGGCTCCCCGTGGACATCGCCCAGGTGAGCTCTCCGTCCGTCCGTCTGTCCGGCCCAGATCCCGCCCCCTCGGGGGTTCGGATCCCGTGGGATCCCCAATCGCTGCCGCAGGTCCCGGAGGTGCCGCTGGACGGGGCTGAGTTCGAGCTGGGCCCGGCCCGGGGGGTCCCGATGGCCCCCGAGGTTGCCAAGACCTTCCTGCAGCTGGCCGGGGCTCTGAGGAGGCAGCACCAGGTGGGGGTGATAGCCCAAAAAAGGGGGAAGCCCTAAAAAGTGGGGTGGTATCCCAAAAAATGGGAGTGTCCCCAAGAATTGAGGGGAGCTGGGGAGCACCCCCGAGAGGGGGGCTCCAGGATAATGGATGGATGTGGAAAACCTTCTCTCTCTTCCTCCTTTCCCCTTCTTGTCCCTCTTCCTTGTCTCCTTTTTCCTCTTTTTCTTCCTTTTTCTCCTTTTCCCTTTTCTCTTTTTTCCTTTTGTACTTTTTAATTCTTTTCTTTTTTTTTTCTTTTCTTTTCTTTTCTTTTCTTTTCTTTTTCTTTTCTTTTCTTTTTCTTTTCTTTTCTTTTCTTTTTCTTTCTTTTCTTTTCTTTTCTTTTTCTGCTTTTTCATTCTCCTCCTCCTCTTCCTCCCCTCCCGTTGCCCCCCCAGATGTGCCTCACCTATTCCCGACAATTCGCTCACCTGGGGAACATCTCGGAGACCACCAGGTGAGGTTTGGGCTGGGGGGGGAGCAGGACCTTCCTCTTCCTCCTCCCCTTCCTCTGAGGAAGAGGAGGCTGATCCTGGGAGGGGGGAATGCCCGTGCTGGGATGAACGGGGGGGGGTGGGCTCACCTGTCCAGGTGTGTCCCCCCAGGTGTGAGGCGCTGGCCGAGGAATGCCCGGCAGCACATGGAGACCCTGAGGAGGGAGCACAGCCGGGGGGGCCCCCCCCGAAACCCCGCTACGAGCAGAGAACCTTCAGTGTCGTCAAGTGAGGGGGGGGGGCACACCTGGGGGGGCACCTGGGGGGTGGGGGAGCACCTGGGGGGCACCTGGGGGGTGGGGGGCACACCTGGGTGGGCACATCCGGGGTGGGGAACATCTGGGACGGAAAGGGGGGGGGGCACACCTGGGTGGGGGTGGCACACCTGTGTGGGGGGGTGGCACACCTGGGGAGGTCTGACAGGTTCTCCCCCCTTTCCCCCACCTTCACCTGCAGGATGTTCCCAGAGCTGAGCAGCAGCGACCTGGAGCTGGGGATAGAGAGAGGGATCGGCCTCCCAGTGCCCCCAGGTGAGAGACTGGGAGAACTGGGAACGGGGAGGGGGCCTGGGGGCAGGTGAGGCTCCTGCACACCTGGTGCCCCGTGTGTGTCCCCCCCCCCCCACCAGGTGTGGCCCCAGGTGACCTGGACACCTTCGTGCGCTTCGAGTTCCCCCACCCCAGCGCGGTGAGTGACCCCAAAATGTCCCAAACGCTCAGGGACCCCCCCCCAAATTGTCCTGGTGACCCCAAAATGTCCCAAACACTTGGGGACCCTCCCCAAATTGTTCTGGTGACCCCAGAATGTCCCCAACGCTCAGGGACCCCCCCCAAGTTATCCCTGACCCCCCTCCCCCACAGGAGGAGGCCCAGCGGGACAAGACCAACGTGGTGAAGAGCACGGATTGTCCCGGTAAATCCCGGGATTTTGGGGGGGGCCTGGGGGCGCCCCGGGGGCCAGGGATGTCCCCGAGGGTCGTCCCCTGATTCTGCGCCCCCTCCCCAGAATTCCGGGCGCGGTTCCGGCTGCGGCTGCTCCGGGGGCACCGGGGGCTGCGGAGGCTCCTGAGCTCCCGCGGGATCAGGCTGGAGGTGACCCAGAAAGGGTAGGGGGGATTTTGGGGAGGGGGGTGGGGAAGACGAAAAGGGGAGTAGGGGATAGGAAAAGTGGGGAAAACGGCGTGGGAGCTGTGAGAAATAGAGGGGGAAATGCAGGAAATGACATGGGAAATAGAGAAAATACAATGGAAAATACAGAAAATAACACAGAACATGCAGTGGGAAATAGAGAAAGTAACACAGGAAATACAGTGGGAAATAGAGAAAATAAAATAGAAATACAATGGGAAATAGAGAAAATAACACAGAAAATGCAAGGGAAATACAGAAAATAATACAGGAAATACAGAAAACAAGGCAGAAAATACACAAAACGGCACAGGAAATAGAAAATACAGAGAAGAGCGCAGAAAACCCGGATCACGAGCTGGAAAATCCACAAGTACCGGGGTAAAGATGGGGTGAGAGGTGCCTCTGGAGTGCAGGAATTGGGATTTTTTCCGGGGCGTTCGTGGGGCGGGGATTCCTTTTGACGCCGCCCCGGGATCGCGGCCGGCTCCCAGCGATCCCGACCGCCCGCCCTGACCTGCAGGGGGCTGTTCCGGCCGGAGCGGGCTCTGGGCTCGGCGCGGCTGCGCCTCGAGGGGCTGGAGGGGAGCTGCGAGCTCCGGGAGCAGCTGGAGGTGAGGGGAGGAGGAGATTCCTCCTCCTGTCGAGGAGATTTCCGATCCCGAAACTCCCCAGGTCCCAGACGTGCCCCTTCCTCCATCCTCGTGGTCCCAGCTGTGCCCCTTCCCCTTCCGAGCGTTCCCTGGGCTCTCGTTCCTGCTCCCAGCCCCCCATTCCCACCATTCCCCGCCATTCCCACCCCGACCATTTCCAGTCACACTCACTGTCCCCCATCATTCCCACTGTTCCCAGTCATTCCCGCCGTTCCCAGTCACAAATACCGTCCCCCACCATTCCCACCGTCCCCCATCATTCTCACCTTTCCCAGTCACTCCCACCATTCCCACTGTTCCCTGTCATTCCCACTGTTCCCCACCATTCCCACTGTTCCTTGTCATTCCTACCGTTCCCCACCATTCCCGCCGTCCCCCGCCATTCCCACTGTTCCTTGTCATTCCACCGTTCCCCACCATTCCCACCGTTCCCTGTCATTCCCACTGTCCCCCACCATTCCCGCCGTCCCCCGCCATTCCCACCGTTCCCTGTCATTCCCACTGTCCCCCACCATCCCGCCGTCCCCCCGCCATTCCCGCCGTCCCCGCCGTTCCCGGTGTCCGCAGCTGCTGGACGGGCGGCGCCGCACGGGCGGGCGGCTGGAGGTCTGGGTGCGGATCCGGGAGCCCCTGGGGGCGCAGCGGCAGCTGGAGCCGCGCTCCGAGCGCTGGCTGGTGCTGGAACCGGCGGCTGAGGCCACGGTGAGTGCCGGGAACCCCCCGGGAACCACCGGGAACCCCCCGGGAACCCCCGGGATCGTCCTGGGGCGATCAGCCCGGGCTAACCCGGAGCTCCTCCCGCTCAGGTCGCCGTTCCCAAACCGAGCGCGGCGGCCCCGAAGGACGGGAGCAGCAGGTGAGGACCGGGAACGGGCAACACCGGCGATTCCCGGCGGGACAATTGGGGTGGGAATGCGGCTGGGAATTGGAGGTGGGAAGCTCTGGGACCCCCCCCCCCCATTCCCCTCCTCCAACATCCCGGAGCCGCTCTGGCTTTTCCAGGCGTCCCCATCCCCGCCCCGCTCCCTTTTCCCAGATCGCTCCCGACGCTGCCGAGCCTCAACCTGCTGCTGTTCGACCGGGAGCGCCTGGAACGGAAGGTGAGGGGGCGCTGGCGGCGCTTTGGGGAGCCGGGGAGCCCCCGGGGATGCCCCTGACCCCCGGTTTGTGGCCCTCTGCCCCTCCCCAGATGGTGCCGTTGGGCCGCGCCGGGCGCCCGGTGCCCCCCGAGCTGCGGCAGCAGCACCAGGATCTGCTCCGGCGCATCCAGGGGCTGCGGGCGCGGCTGCAGGGGGGGGGACCCCCACTTCCGCACGGGTGAGACTTGGGGGGGCTGCGCTGAGCCCCACAGATCCTCCTTTATCCGGGATTTTTCCCGCTGCGTTACCCCGGCTTTTCCTGCCTTGCAGAGTACGCGGAGCACCTGGAGCGGCACCTGCGGCTCTACACGGAAGCCGCGCGGCGCCTCGGGACCCAGGGAGAGCGGGTGAGACCCGCAGCGACCCCGCTGGGCCCGGGGAGCGCCCCCAGACCCGCCGGGGCACCCCCAGATCCGGGTGGTCCCGCCCCAAAAATCCTGCACCACCCCCAAATTCTGGAGGTCCGCCCGAAAAATCCTGCACCACCCCCAAATTCTGGAGGTCCCGCCCCAAAATCCTGCACCACCCCCAGACCCGCCGGGACACACCCCAGGTTCTGGAGGTCCTGCCCCAAAATCCCTGCACCACCCCCAAATTCTGGAGGTCCCGCCCGAAAAATCCTGCACCACCCCCAAATTCTGGTGGTCCCCGCCCCAAAAATCCTGCACCACCCCCAGACCCGCCGGGACACCCCCCAGGTTCTGGAGGTCCTGCCCCAAAAATCCTGCACCACCCCCCAAATTCTGGTGGTCCCGCCCCAAAAATCCTTAATCCCCACCCCTAAACCCTCCTGGACACCCCAAATCCTGGTGATCCCCCCCCCCTCCAAAAATCCTGGACCACCCCCAGACCTTGATATCCTTCCAGTTCCTGTGACTCCCCCCGAATTCCTGATGTGACCCCCAATTCCTGTTGCCCCCCCCCCCCCCAACCTGATGACCCCCAAATTGCTGATGTGACCCCCAAACCCCCCTGGGGGCTTTTTTGGGGCCCCCCCTCATTCCCTCACCCCACAGGAGGCAGCCAAGAGGCTCTGTACAAACGGAACCTGGTGGAGAGCGAGGTGAGGACCCCCCGGGGGGGGGGGGTGAAATTTGGGGGTCCCCCAGACCCCCCCCCACCCCTTCCTCACTGTCCTCTTCTCTTCCAGCTCCGAAAGCTCCGTGGATGAGCCCCCCCCGGCTTTGCCCCCCCCCCCCTCCCCAACCACTCCAAGTGGGGTTTTGGGGAGGTTCAGAGACCCCCCACCCCATTCTGGGGGGGCTCTGGGGACATCCCCCCCCCCCCCAGTGCCCACTGTGACAATCACAGGGATCAGAGCTGCTACTTCCCCCCCCCTCGGGGTGACAATGACCCCCCCGCAATGACAGGGTGACACTGACCCCCCCCCAAATTCAGGGTGATAATGAACCCCCCAATTTTAGGGTGACACTGACCCCTTCCCAATTTCAGGGTGACACTGACCCCCCCAATTTTCGGGTGACACCGGCCCCCCCCCCCAGTTTTAGGGTGACACAAACCTCCCAATTTTAGGGTGACGCCGACCCCCCCCCCCCCCCGCCAGTTTTAGGGTCCGCGTGTCCCCCCTAAGCACTTTCCCCCCCCCCCCATGTCCCCCCCACCAAAGCGGATCCCCCCCAAGTGCCTGTAGGGGAGGGGCTGTTCCGGGCGTTCTCAAAGACTAATATAATTAATTATAATTATAATTATAATTATGATAAAGCTTTTAAGAAGAAAAGTGTGGGTTTTGGTTACTCCCGGTGCGCCTCCCAGTTGTCAATCAGGGCAACTGCCCCGCCCACAGCTGTGCCCCGCCTCCGCGCTGCCTCGTCTCATGGTAACCCCGCCAGAACAGACGGGCGCGGGCAGCAGCCAATCGCATTGCGGCCGTTGGATTCCCATTGGTCGTATCTCCGCGTGGAGGCGGGGCGCGCCGGCGATCGACGGATGATCCGACCAATGAGCTGCGCGGGCGGTGCATCAGCGACCACTAGGAGCGCGGCGTGGGCGGGGGCTAGGGCGGTGTGCGGCGCGCCGGAAGCGGCCGGTCCGGGAAAATGGCGCCGAGCTCGAAAGCGGAGCGGGGCGGCCCCGGGGGGAAACGGGGGGCGGCGGGGGGGGCCGGGCCCGGGGCTGCACCCCGAGGCCGCCGAGAGCACCTCGTGAGGCAGCTCGACCGCGTGCGGGTGAGCGGGGAGGGCTGAGGGGGGCGGTGGGGGGGCTGAGGGACGGGGGGTGTGTGGGGGGGGTCGCTGTGAGGGGGCGCTGAGGGAGGGGCGGGGGCGGCTGAGGGGACGCGGGGGCTGGGACCTGGCGGGGGCCTCTGAGGGGGGCTCTGAGGGCGATGCGGACATGCTGGAGGGTCCCGGAGCTGGAGGGGGTGGGGTGGGGGGAGCTGAGGGGGGAACTCTGGTTTGGGGGGGTGTCTCTGAGGGATTTGGGGGTCGCTGAGGGGTTTTGGGAGACACTCTGAGGGCTTTGGAGGCCTCTGAGGGCTTTGGGCGGGGGTCTCTGAGGGGTTTGGGGGGGTCTCTGAGGTCTTTGGGGGTTTCTGAGGCGTTTTGGGGGTCTCTGAGGTGTTTTGGGGGTCTCTCAGGGGCTGCGGGGGGCTCTGTGGGACCCCCCCCCATCTCAGGGCTGCTGTGGGGGTGCTGGGGGGAGACTTTGGGGGTCCCTGACCCAGCAGTGCCCCCCAGCTCAGCTCTGCCCTGGATTCTGGGGGTCCTGACCCTGCCCCCCCGTCCTGTGCCCCCCAGCTCAGCGGGCAGCTCTCGCCCCGACTGTTCCGGAAGCTTCCGCCGCGCGTCTGTGTCACCCTCAAGAGCATCGTGGACGAGGAGTTTCTGTGGGCAGGGTGAGGGGGGACCCCAAATCTGCACAGGGAGACCCCAAGTCTGTTAGAGGGACCCCAGATCTGTACAGGGGCACCCCAAATGTGTTAGGGAGACCCCAAATCTGCAGGGAGGGACCCCAAATTTGTACAGGGGGACCCTAAATCTGTACAGGGGGCACCCCAAATCTGTTAGAGGGACCCCAAATCTGTACAGGGGCACCTGAAATCTGCAGGGGGGCACCCCAAATGTGTTAGGGAGACCCCAAATCTGCAGGGAGGGACCCCAAATTTGTACAGGGGACCGTAAATCTGTACAGGGGGACCCCAAATCTGCAGGGAGGGATCCCAAATCTGCTAGGGGGACCCCAAGTCTGTACGAGGGGACCCCAAATCTGCAGGGAGGGATCCTGAATCTTCAGGGGTCCCCCCATCTCCGCGGGGCCTCTGGAGTGACCCTCGCTCTGTGTGTGCCTTTGTCCCCTCCCTGCCCCGTTCTGGGGTCCCCCCGTGTCCCCCCAGGCACATCTTCCTGGGTTTCTCCAAGTGCGGGCCGCTACGTCCTGTCCTACACCAGCAGCTCCGGGGACGACGACTTCTCCTCTACCTGTACCACTGTACTGGTGGGAGTTCAACGTGCACAGCAAGCTGCGCCTGGTACGGCTCCGCCACACCGGGGACAGCTGGACAGCTGGGGACACCTGGGGACAGCTGGGGACAGCTGGGGACACCTGGGGACACCTGGGGACACCTGGGCACAGCTGGGACACTGGGGACACCTGGGGACAGCTGGGGACACTGGGGATGTCTGGGGACACCTGGGGACAGCTGGGGATGTCTGGGGACACTGGGGACACCTGGGGACACCTGGGACAGCTGGGGATGTCTGGGGACACTGGGGAACACCTGGGGACACCTGGGACAGCTGGGGACAGCTGGGGACACCTGGGGACACCTGGGGACACCTGGGCACAGCTGGGGACACTGGGGGACACCTGGGGACAGCTGGGGACACTG